>NW_005179037.1:23871-100178 GCF_000350225.1 Chondrus crispus | reverse complement strand
ACCTGGGCGTGAGAGGCGGTGCGCCCCCCCCCCCCCCCTGTCGTACTGTAGACTTTTCGACCCTCGCCGTCCGTGGCGAGGGCGCAGCGCGCGACGACGCGTGACGACGGTCCTTATCCTTCGGGGCCCTCGCCACCGATGGCGAGGGCGCGGCGCACGACGACGCGTGACGACGGTCTTTATCCTTCGCAACCCTCGCCACCGATGGCCAGGGCGCGGCGCGCGACGAATGCGCGGCGCGGTCCTTATCCTTCGCGACCCTCGCCACCGATGGCGAGGGCGCGGCGCGCGACGACGCGTGACGACGGTCCTTATCCTTCGCAACCCTCGCCACCGATGGCGAGGGCGCGGCGCGCGACGAATGCAATTCTCTTTGGCTTCCTCGCCGTCGGCGGCGAGGGCTCGTAGAGCAGGGCGGTGTCAGCGCGCGCGGCGGAGCAGCATCGCGCGGGCGGAAGGTGGGAGCGGAGACGCGGGGCCGGTAGTGAAGGCAGGTGCCGCGAGCGCGTGCGCGTTTCTGTCCGGCAACTGCTGCAGAGCGCATTCTCTACAGTGCGACACGCATGCGCGCGCGCTGTCCAGCCCTGCATGTGCGCAGAAGCGCATTGACCTTGATTAAATCCCCCAAAAAAATAATTCCAAAAAATAATTTTCCCGCGAAAATGTATTTTTGCCAAAAAATTAGTCCCCGCCCGTGGGGTGGTTATTGCCAAGTGTCGGGCGCGACGCACGTATCGCTGCCCTGTCATCGATTACATGTGGCTCGGTGGCGCTTCCCACACGTGCCACCCGCGCGTGGGTGTGTAATTTCCCATTCACCCTAAATTTCATCTGTTTTTAACCTTCTGCCGTCGGTGGCGGCGGTTTGCCAGAACGGTCTGTACCGAATTTACAGTGCGTACCGCAGGCTGACGGTGAGGCGGGTCGACAGTTGTGGCACGAGTTCTGCGCCGACGTATTAATTGCGCGTCGGGCTTGTTCACCTCGTCCTCGCTTGGTCCGTACCTTGTGCATGGGTACGCCTCCATCGCTCCTCGTGCCTTATTTTAGGCGCCCCGTACGTTCGCGTACTCACGCACCGCCGCCAGGTTATCGAAGCGACCCTTTCGGTGGGCATGGCACGCTACAGAGCGCGTGAAATCCCACGCCCTACCCCGTGAGTTGGCGTTTAACAATTGGCGATTCGAGAGTTCATGCAGATCGCTGCTGCGCCCCTGTGGCGGCGAGGGGATTCATGACCCCCTGACTCATGCTGTCGTGTTAATACCCCTGTGGGCTATCGCGGTTCTGGTCCGTATTGTCGGCTGGGAGGGTCCGTTGTTCTTCTCCGTTAGTTGCCGCTTCCGCTGGGATTGTCATAGGGCAGCCCCTACTGCTTGCTGTCACTCGACTTCTTCGCGTTTGCGTGCTCCTTTCGAGGATCTTCGTCCGGTGTTGCTCCTGGAGTCGTGTGACTCCCTCCCCGTCGGGGGAGGTTGGAAGACCGGTGTCCTTGCCCCTTTATCGGAATTTTGTCCAACCGCAGTCGGTTACCTTTATCCGAGAAGGAGCGGTTGGGGGCCCCCTCTGTGGGATAACTCCTCTCCGCCCTGGGTTGGGTGAGAGGCGGAGGCTATACAGAGGGAGCACGCGGCGTGGACGCGACGCGCTAATTGAACCGATCGGACGAGCTCGCGAAAAGGGAGTGGCTCACTGGCCGGTTACGCGCAGTCGCCCTGTGGTGCGTGAGCGGGAGCGACCGGTAACGGGTTAGAAGCCAGCGCGCGCGATAGACAACCGAAACGGACGTATATAGGCGCAAAAGGGACGGGGGCGAGCTTGCCCCAGTTTACTGGTGGGGACGGGTGTCAGGTCTTAACCCCTCAGAGGGACGCCTCGGACACCTGTCCCAGTATACAGTACCTGCCGCCTAGTGCGTACCAGGTACTGTACGCCATTAAAAAACTAGCGCCTCAATTCCTAATTACCGCGCGGACGCTGCAGGTACACGTGTGTACTACTGTACCCACGCGCTGCTTACAGACTACCGCACGGATGCCACGTGTGCTAGCGTACACACGTAATACTAGCAAACTACCGCTTGGCCGACACGTGCACTACTGTACACGTACGCCAGATTACGACCACTCGGCACGAGCGCGCTCCCTACACGTGGGCACACCCGCCCACGTGTACACCGTGCACGGCCGCACGGATAATAATCTCCCCGTGCGGGCGTCCGTCGTTATACTACACCCTCCTCAAGCGTGAACGTCCGCGTTCACGTTTGAGTTGAGGTACATGCCGGTGCGTCTCCGGAGGCGTTGGGCGTAACGAGACACCAACTCCTCCGGGACGTGAGTCCGCGCAGTCCAGGTGGGCGTGTCGAAATCCGCCCACTTGATGAGGAACTCGATAGTTCCGTCTTCCATATCCCGGTGCTTCAGTAGTCGCTCGACAGCGTACTGTGTCCCCTCTCTGACCTTGTCGGCGAGGTCAGCTGGGGTTGTTGTGCTCGCCCGTAGTGCGTCCGTCGGCGGTGGCGCGTATACGCAACGATCTGCGGAGACCCGCTCAGTGACCCCATCACGGTCGATCGTGATGGTTCGGTGGTCGTTCGCGAGGACGCAGTAGGGTCCGACTGCGGGGGATGCGAGCTTGTTCGAAGTCTTCCCCCCGTCGGTGGGGTTGAGGTATACGTACTCTCCCGGATGGAGTCGCGAATTGATGCGTCGTATGCGCTTATCGAAGTCGCGCTTGTAGCAAGCCTGCGTCCGTCGCAGGCTCCCGTAGGCCCTCTGGATTGTCGAATCCAAGGTCTTGAGGATTTCGGCACGTTGGTTCCCCCTGTCGGCAGGGGGAACGTCACCGTCGGCTAGTCGAAGCGAGAACTCCGGCGGTGGTCTGCTGAGCACGAGCTCGAACGGCGTCGTTTTGGTGGTGCGGTGTACGTGGGAGTTATACGCATACGTAAGCGGCCCCACGTACATGTCACAGTCATCTTGATGCTCGCCTACGTAGTTGCGTAGCATCGCAGCGATCGTTCGGTTGTATCGCTCGACTTGCCCGTTCGTCTGGGGATGGTACGCCGATGTGTACATATTAGTTATCCCCAGAACACGGCACGTGCTGTGGAAAAACTTGGCATTAAACTGCGGTCCGTTATCCGACAGCAACGTGCGCGGGACACTCACGATTCGCAGAACGCAACTGCGACGGTGTATGCGGTTATCGTGCGAAGCGCAACGACTTGCGTCAGTTTGCTAAAGCGGTCCGTGATCACGAGCAGGAACCGTTTCCCTGACTTCGTCTTGGGGAGCGGCCCCAAGATGTCGATGGCCAGACTCTCGAGCGGCCTCGTAGCTGGAAACAATCTCAATCGGTTGAGATGTTTCCTCAGCTTGACCCGGTTCATCGCGCAGGTTCGACAACCTCGCACCGTGGCGGCAACATCTGCAGCCAGATGGGGCCAGTAGTACTCGCGACGGAGCGCGTAGTACATACGGTTCTGGCCCGGGTGCCCTGCGATGACCGGGTTGTGGCACAGGCGAAGGAGCCTAGCGCGGAGCGTCCGAGGGGACGCTCCGGAGCGTCCGAGGTACCACGACCTGCACGATAGCAGGGTCGAAGGGGTGTCTCCGTTTGAGCACCCCCTGGTGGTCCTCGAAGAACGCGGAGTCCCGGGACTCTGACTGTCGTGCCAAAACGGTTTGGCAGAAGTCATCCACGCGTTGCTCTTCGGCAATCTCCTCTACCGTAAGAGGAGCCGGAAGGTCCTCCGGCGGAGGGGCGACCGAAGAGTCGGGCGCGCCAGCCTCGTGGTCTGCGGTGCGCTCGATGTCGGTGGCGTCGAACTCGTCATTCTCCTCCCAGAACGAATTGGGTCTTTGGAGAGCGGGGGCTTCGTCGTCGCCGCTCGGCTCGTCGTGCGCTCGGGCGCGCGACGTTCTTCGTGAGCTGGCTTGGTTCCGTGTCGTCGCGAAGATGTGCTCGACCTCGTGGTCGCAGCTCGCGATGCAAACGTGGCCCGCGAGCTCGTTCGATACGTCTCGAACGGTCGTGCCCGCGTCGAAGGTGGAAATGTCGTCATCCACCTCGACGCTGGGGCGAGGGTCGTCGGCGACTCTCGGCGACACGAGGCGTGACAGGGCGTCCGGTACCTGGTGCACGCGCCCGGGGCGGTACTGAATGGTGAAGTCGTATTCAGCCAGACGTAGCCGCCACTGGATGAGTCTTCCGGAACTCTCGGTGAGGGACATGACCCACCTCAGGACGTCGTGATCTGTTCGGACGGTGAACTTCGTGCCTTCAACGTGCGGCCGTAGTGTGCGGACGGCCCACACTACGGCGAAGCATTCGCGCTCGGTAGCGCTGTAGTTTCGTTCGCTGTCGTTCAGCGAGTAAGACCAATACCCAACGGGGCGCCAATCGTTTGGCTGGTCGTGCTCTTGGAGCAGCCTGCAGCCTAGTTGGTAGGCGCTGGCGTCGGTGTCGATCATGTACGGTCGTCCATGCCGACGCAACGCGAGGATCGGCGGAGCGATCATGCACTCCTTAAGGTTCTCGAACGCCTGGAGTTGATCCTCGGTAGGATTATCGAAGTCAGGATCGGAATCCTTGCGCGTCATATCCGTCAACAGACGGGCTATTTTCGAGAAGCCCTTAACGAAGCGGCGATATACGTTACACGCCCCGAGGAACGAGCGCACCTGCGTCAGCATCCTCGGGAACGTGAACGTCCTGAAGGCGTCGGCCGCCGTATCGGCCACGCTCAACTTACCTGGGGAGATGACGTGCCCCAGGTAGTGTACCTTCGGTTGAAAGAAGCTACACTTCTTGAGCTTGAGGGAGATGCCGGCACTCCCTAACAAGCTCAAGACAGTGTCGAGATGCTTCGCGTGTTCGGCGTCCGTACGCGAGAACACTATGACGTCATCCAGATAGACGAGGCATATTTGCCAGCGGACTCCGGAAATGATAATATCCAATGCACGTTGGAAGGTGGCCGGTGCCCCTTTTAGTCCGAACGGCATGCGCAGGTGGCGAAACGTGCCCATGTGCGTCGTAAACGTGGTCTTATCCCGGTCCTCCGGAGCGACGGGGATCTGCCAATAACCGGAATTGCAGTCCAACGTCGTAAAGACGGCTGTATCTCCTAACGAGTCGATGCAGTCGTCCATCCGGGCAGCGGATACGAATCCGCTGCCGTCTTCGCGTTGAGACGCCGGTAGTCCACGCAGAACCGAAGAGAGCCGTCTTTCTTCGGGACGAGCACCACCGGGGACGCCCACTCGGTGCTCGCGGGTTCGATAACCCCTGCGTTCAGCATTTGGTTGACCTCCTTGGCAACCATCTCGCGCATGGCGGGCCCCTTCCGATAGGGCATCGAACGAATCGGTTTCGTTCCCGGTTCGAGAGGGATGCTGTGCTCCGTGGCTCGGATCGTTCCGAGCGCACCGCTCCACAGACTCGAATGCTTGCGGAGCATCTCGAGTACGTGGCCACGGAGCTTGTCATCGTCGATGTATGACAAGTCCACCTCTTTTTCCCAATCCATCGGTGGATTTTTGGGATCCTTTTTGTGGATGTTTACGGTGCCTCCCGCCGTCGGTTTGTCTCCAGGTGGCCGATCGTCCGTACCCACCTGTTCCCTCGTAACGGCCTCTAGCTCATCGGAGCTTGGTCGTCCAGCTCTTGCCTTCCCGACTTGATCGGTCAAGTCGGTCAGGTGTAGCGCGTGTGCGACCCCCTCGGCGACGCGACGTTCGGGCGTCAGGATCGCGAGGGGGTTGCGCGTCGCATACCCTACGACGGTGTGCTTCGGAAGCCGCCTTTCCCGTCGCGAAAAGTTCGCGACGAGGACGTCGAAGGTCTGATTCGGCAGTACCTCGACGACGCCGTTCGTCAGCCTCACTCCATGTCGGTGTTGAAGTGACGGCTTCGGCTCCATGAATACGAGGCCCCTCCCCGTGGTGGTGACGCGCACTCGGGCTTGCGACCTCGCGGGGATGGTGACCCAGAGGGCGATTCGGATGGCCTACGGGGCCTCCTCTCGTACATCGGGCCGTCTCGTCTGGCGTCCGCTACGCCTGGTACGGGGAGTCGGCTCCCCTTTTCCGTCGAAGATTGCAACAGAGCCGCCTTGGCGCAGCTCCATCCGTTGAGCCTCGATGTCGATACATCGCACTTGCGTATCGATGAAGGCCGTGCCGAGGAGGACCGGCACGGCGAGCTGGTCCGCGACTACGAACGGAATTCGGAACACCGTGTTCCTCAACCGCACGGCCAGGCGGACGACGGCCGAAAGCTTGAGGGGGTTGCTATTCGCCCCTGCAAATCGTGGCAGAGGTGCGTCGTGCACGACGTAACGCGTCCAATCGGGGGGAAGGTCGGCCTTCCTCACCAGATTATACCCCCAGCACGTATCAACGGCGATCGTGCGGGGTTTAAATGCATTTCCTTCTGTGGCTATCGAGCCGAGGACGTTGTAAATCTTCGACATCATAAGGCAAATGACGCCGTCGACAACCTTCGGGGACGCCTTATCGGTGAGGTCGTTCCGCCGGGGCCTTCGATTTCCGTGCTGGCCCCGCTTGCGTTTCCTTCTCCCCCTTTCTTGGGCGTCCGCGGATCAGTGAGGCCCCTCGGATTATTCGAGTCCGTACGACACGGACCTTCCTCCGGCGACCTTGGGCTCGAGGGAGTCAGGGGGTCCACCGAATCTTTTCAGTTGTCGTTGCCCCCGTCGCCATCGTTACGCCTCACCGGAACGTCGGCTGTCCCGGTGTCTTGTTCCCCTAACGTCGGGCCTTCGGAGGCTTCGACGTGCGCTCCCTTCTGTATCGGCAGTACAGGAGCTCCCGTGCTCGCCTCAGGTAGCGGGGGATGTATTATCGGACAATACCCCCCGTGTCCTTGGCGAGCACGCGGGGTCGGGTCTAGTTCGTGGGGACAAGACGGCTCACGCGACCGCGTGTACGTAACCGTCTTTACCCTTTTTTCGAACTACCCGTGCTATCGGAGCTAACCTCCTGGCTATCGACGGCCAGGTCTTCTTCCGGTAGCCGGCTGCGTGGGTCGGGACGATTCCCCCACTGCGGCTCGGCGGCCGTGGCGAAGTATTCGGGTACTTCCGGGCCTTGACCTGCGGCGTCCGGTCGTCGCAGGATATGGGGGACGAAGCGAGTCGGCTCGCCTTCGTGACCCTCCGTGAGTAGAGGGTACGGATACTCTACCCAGTCTTGCAGGTACATTATCGCATTTTGTACCTGTTGGGGTAACCGAGAACGGTCTCGGTTCCCTCTCTCTCCTTGGCGCGGGTACCTTGTGTCCGCCTGCCGGTAGGCGGGTCGACCCTGACGATCGACTTCGTTACGACGGTACCCGCCTCCACGGGGGGCGAAGCATGCGCCTCCACCCGATCGGTTCGGGAAACTTTGACGCGGGGTACGTCCCTCGCCCGCCGCCTGCCGGAGGAGATTACGCGCACCGGGGCGCGTCTCCATCTGGTAGCGGTAGTTCCTGTACGCCGTGAACATTCGTTGTTCCGGCGACAGGAACGGGCACGCGTACATGGCATGCCCGTACGTACAGCATAGCCAGCACACGTACGCGCTGCCGTCCGTTGAGGCGAAGGTCGCCGCGTGCCGCGCCTCCTCATCCGTGAGGAGGGGCACGCAAGGCGTTTCGCCTCCTGCATCTCGGTTCGATATGTCGAGCTCTGCGACCCGGGGGTCCGTACCGCTTGCCACTTTTGGAGTGGCCGCGAACGCGGTCGCGAAACTCGATGTCGTTCCGGTCGACATCGGTGAGGGGGTTCGTGCCCCCACGGGCCCTGCTCCTTGCGTAATGAGGACAGGGTCGGCCTGCCACTCATCCTCCCCGATATGGAGGGTCGAGGCGGGCGAACTTGTCGCGACGGACTTCGTAGTCCTGCCAGCCTTCCCTGCCGATTTCGAATCCGGCAGAGGTAAACCGCGCCGAGCGCGGTACGTTGTACCTTCCGCCGTGGCGATACGGCGGATGGTCGGAAGATCGGTCTTCTGACTGCCTGGCAGCCTTTGCACAGTTTTGGGATACTGCGGCACGGGTTGCCGGTGCAAGTCCCCGCACGAAGTAGTGCAGGAGGGACTGTTCGGAGAAGACTGCCGTGCATCGGAACGCGGCAGTCTCGAGTCGGTCAGCAAACGTGCTTTCCGTCTCATGGGATTGCTGTCGCGCCGTAGCGACAGCGTCGTATGCCTCACCTAACACGTCGTCCGTGAGGTAGCGTTTTAAGAATTGATTCACGAGCCCCGGCCAGCTCACGTCTTCGTGGAGCTGGCCGGCGCGGAGGCCAGGCATCGTATAACTCGTATACAGGCGCTCCGCGTGGCGCTCGAGGAAGTGCGCGAGGACTCGTACCGCAACACCTTCGGTCAGGTGTTGCGAGTTGAAGGTGATTCGGATATCCTTCAAGAACGGCAGCAGCTGGATCGGATCGGTACCGTCGAAGCTGCGCATCGTGGGACGTATCCCACGACAGCGTTGGACGTACTTCGCGATCCGTCCCGCATCACCCGAGGTAACGAGCCTCGAGGTGTTATCCAAGCGGTACATACGATAGTCAGCAACGGCGCTGAACTCTTGGATCATCGTATGTACCGGCTCGAGCTCGGGTTCAGCGGGACCCAGCGTGCCGAAGGAGGTAGCCGGTATCGTACGGACGTCTACCGGACCTGGATGCTCGGCGTAACTCGCCGGCGGGTAGCCGCCCCAGCGGGTATCGACGGAGAACATCGGTTCTCCGGATCCGCGGGCGGCTCCTCCACGGTCCTGTTCGTCCGCGTACGATACGCGGTCCACTTGCCGCCTACTTCCGGCGATAGGCGGCAAGACTTGGGTCTCAGACACGAAGTTCGCGTCTATCGGAGGACGGCTTCCTTCTGCAGTCCGACTGGTAGCGGCACCAGTCGGACGCCAACCTTCGAGGGCGGCGGCGCTCGGAGGTACGGTACCACCGGGCCCTCTCGAGGGGGCACCGGGTATCCTTTCGGCCATGGTACGTTCCATGTCACGAGCACGCCGACGGGTGGCGTTGGGCTCAGCCGAGAGGTGCGCGAACGCACCCAATTGCTCTGCAGACGGAGAGGTTTGGTCCTCGGGTCGTCTCACCGAGGTCGGCCTCTCAGGGCGACCTTGCCCGGACGGTCCGGGCGAGGCGAAACGGGAGTCTTCGACGAGCACTATCCGCGAGTGTAACTCGTCGATCAGTGCTCGGAGATTCTCTAAGGACTGCGTCACTCTATCGAACCTCCCTTCACGCAGGGAGCGGAGTTCGGCCATACATCGAGTGTATACATGGTCCCATACATCGATCTGAAGGGAAGTACGGACTTCCTCGATGTATTCGGCTATGCGTTCGAACATCGCCGCCGCTCTTTCCTCAGAGGATCCGAGCGACGGTTCGCGGTCACGAGGACCTGCGTCGCCGTCGCCCGACGGGGGGATGGGGACTGCACAGCGGCCGGACTCAGATCCGCCGCTTCTGAGCGGATCGAGGGCTCGAGCTCCTGGCTCATCTCGACGCGATCGGTTCGCGGAGGGAAGCGGAAGTCTTCTCGGAGATCGGACTCCAGGGTCTTCTAGGTCGGGAGACCACTGTAGCATAAACACCCCCAGCGATACGGGTGTATGCACAGTTCGACCGAGACCCCGTCCGATCGGAAAGACGGGGGTGAAGCAGGACACCAGCTAACGGCACCGGGCAGCGGGCCCGGGTAGCGTGGTAGAGCGGGAACGGGAAGGACGCCGGTACGCGCGAGCGGTTCGACGCCTCGACGCCCCGGCGCGGTACTGGGTAACGATCCAGTACCGACGGGCGGAGGCGGAGACGGCTCGTGGGCGTACCGCGCGCGTCCTCAACCCGCGCTCGGTGCCGCTCTAAGGTAGTTAGCGAGCGCTACCTTAGAATAAGCGGGAAGTCGGACCTTGACGGTCGGTGGGTGACAAGTCCGTCTTTGCCCCCCTCCGCCGCCGTCGGTCCGCTCCATATTTAATATACAAAACAATCTATCATAACACTACAGTACCGAGGTACTGTAGTGGGCTACTGTAGTGCAGGTCGGCCTGCACTGTAATACTGTCAGCTATGTCGAGGCTGACAGTACACGTATTACCCGTGGTGCGTGCGCGCTTCGTTCGCGCGTGGTACACGTGTGCACGTGTATGCGCGTGTCCGTTGTCCCCGTGGTGTACACGTGGACAGGCGTGGTTGTACTGTAGAGCGTCGAGCTCTACAGTAAGGGATCCTGTTGTTGATCCAATCTAACTAAAAAGCCCCCAGGGAGGGTTATACTACATTATCCAAACGCAAAGTGAGAAGGAGAACATCGCAATAGAAGGCCTCGACGAGCTCCCTTCGGCACTGGATACTTGCCCACGAATGAGTCACATTATTCAACAAGAGGCGAGACGCCATCGCTTGTCACCGGCTGCAGCAAAGATGCTTGTTAGCGAGCTCAATGCAACCTCTCGAATGAGTGCGAAAATTATTGAAAGTGATCCCGGGGACATTGGTTCCAGAGACAACCCCGTCCTCGCTCGTGTGGAATACGTGTTGCCACAAGCGGTGGCTGAACGAACATCTATGACTGTTGTTAATTTGACTGCAGCAGTTGCGTTTGCAGGCAACTCTCCATTGTCATGGCGCGGGGTACTTTGCTCTCGAATGCCAGATGACGCCTGTCCCTGCATGTTCTCCCCTCGATTTTTGCTCCCGTGTCGCCATATTCTAGCTGCAGCTTTCGAGGTCTGCATCGCGGCGCCAGCCCACAGTGATCGTCGACTCCCCGACCTCCTCGCAGGACTCGATGTTTTGCACGAGTACAACTTCATGGAGTTTCTCACTTTGCATTTGATCGGAGAGCGATGGAGCCTACCGGAATCCGATTCAAACCCGGTAGTCGCATCTTCTTAAAAAAAAGATGGCATCGTCATCGACTTCGGTTCGAAAAGGAGAGTCGAGGTGAGTAGCCAGACGCAAACCGGATGTGAAGCCTCTGTCGCCGAGCGAGTAAATTCTCCCGATAGCAGTGAAGAATCGTTCACGAGCAGCTTGAAAGCACAGATGCGTTCATGGTGTACAAATGCTTCTAGAGGCCCCTGCGATTATCAACGCAAAGATTTTCCATTTCTCGACAGTGCCGAGTCCCGCAGACAAATTTACGGACCAATAGCTTCACTGGGGCGTGAGCTCGCTTCTTTATGCTCCTCATCAGAAGGGGGCGTTCTGTGTTGCGGAAAAATCGGAAAGTTGCTCTCGGAACTTGTAGCGGGGATGTTTCATATCGCGGGGCGGTCGGGATCAATTGCAATGGCGGCACATCTCGACAACATCATTGATTGTTCTGCAAAAGAAGCTTTGACAGACCCCGCACACCCAGATAAACCCGTAGTGCTGCCCGTCGTTGGTGACGCGGAACGCTTCCGTGTCATCCAGCGTGAAGAAATCGGGGAGCATGTTGATAAAGCCTTTCAAAAACGAAACTCTGACGACGCAGTAAAGCGAAAAGACCGAGACAGAAATGACGCTGTACCATTGTGGCGTGCGGTGAGCATCAGACAATTTCACCGAAAGCGCGTAAAGGGTCTACAAACGGGACAAAATCATCTCTCAAAGAAACGCAGACTCGGCGTTAAGAATAGCTATTCGGATGCGAATATATCTAGCCTTAGGAGTGAGTGTTTCGGTCGTGATCAAAAGCCAGAAGGTGCTCTGGAGCCACAAGATGGTGCTGTAGTCCTTGAAACCGATGAAAATCCGAGGAATACGTTCCAGCCTTTGAGGAATCCGCAACTTCGTAGAAGTGCAAGACGCAACAACCCTGCCAACGTCGCCCCACACAAAGCCCGTCCGTCAAGAAAAAGTAAGAAGGAAACTGCAGCACGAGTACCAGTTCGCCGCCGCACAGACACTGACAATATCCCCGTTATGATTTCGACAATAACGGGGCCACCGAAAAGCAGCATGTTTGCTTGTCCTTTTTGTCACCAAATTAAACTGCAACCAGTCTTCTTCAACGTCCGACAACATGCACGGACACGTCACGCGACTGAAATGGAAACCTTAGCAGAAAAGTCTTTCAGGGATAGGGCCGTTCGCGCAGCTCAAGAAAGGAGATCAGCAACGGTAGCAAAGGAAGAAAAGGTACATGCTGGTACAGACGCCTTGAATGGAACCTCCATTGACGATAATGGCGTTAACATGAAGGTTTCAAAGGAATATCATCATTTTTCTGAAGCTGGTACGGATTCAGAAACGAGCCCGCACAACGTTTCCAGAGTAACAACTTCCAAACTGGCAATTGAAGGAGCGGCGCCACGGGCACGCGTTCGTAGGGTTATTCGGTCCCTGCGAGAGGAATTGCCGGAATTGACATGGACTGCAGTTCAGAAGATTGAAGCCAGATACTGCAGACTTGCGGGTCGTGCAGCCACGAACACAGAAGTGGTCCTAACAGTCGGAGGCGTGCCTTTGGACTGGAGAGACGTATTCTCAATTTCGGAAGGACAGTGAGTTACTGATAATGTGATCAATGCCTTCATTCCAGCCATTCTTTCTCGCCTGCCAGGCACAAAAGACAAGATTATGTGCATGAACACACACCTTTCGTCGCTTATAGACGACCTTCCGCGAACAAAAGCTTGGGGAAGAGGAATGAAAATGCATGAGAAAAGGCTGATTATCGTTCCTAACCACCACAGTGGACCCGACGGCGGTCTTCACTGGTCCGTGGTATTAGTGTTTGCTCAAGAAGGAGAAGTGCTGCATATTGATCCGATTTGCCCACATCGCCAAGGGGTGAGCACTGTCGTGCACTGAGGCCACGTGTGTCAGCCTCAGGCAGAGCACGCGTGTTCGTAACGCGGGGTGAGTGGGATACGGGAGAGCACCCGGTGATAACCGGCAACAGGGTCCAGGCGCGCGGGCGGGGTAGGTAGAGTGGTAGCAGAGAAACAAGACACGGAGCGTAGCAAGCAGTAAGCGGGGCGAAGCGACAGCGAACGCGCGTAGGGAAGAGGAGATTCGGGGAAGTGGATGGGCTGGCGTGGTGTCGCACAGAGAGGGCGAGGACCGGCGCGAGGCCACTACCGAGAATCCAGAAACATCGGTAAGAACCCAAGGCTTTGTGTCTGGTTTACTTTTGGGCGGACGTCGACTATATAGTAGTCGCCGTCGGCAAAGTAATAATAATAACCAACTAAATAGAGTGGTATGACAACCGTGACACGTGGTATACGGGGAGTATGACACGGGTACACGTGGAGTATGACACGGGTATACGGGGAGTATGACACGGGTACACGTGGAGTATGACACGGGTATACGTGGGGTATGACACGGGTATACGTGGGGTATGACACGGATACACGTGTGGTATGACCACGTGTACAACGCGTCCTGTCATGCAACGTAGCGGTACAGTGCTCTACAAGCACCGGCTCTCTAAAGGTTGTGAGCTGGCTCGACGCTTCTTGCAGTGACTCCCCTTGTAAACAAGATCGCGAAATGGTGGGAAAATGGAGAGCCATATGCGGCGGTGCATATGGATCGTCCAATCTTCTCCCTCAACAGCCTAATGGGGACGACTGCGGCGTCTATGTGTGCCTATACGCCGTTCATGCAGCTATCTCCACAATCGTTAATGGCGTAGAAGTGAACGACCTCTGCCCAAAGCGGCGACCGCTATCGTTTCTACAAGCCATTCGCGTAGATCTTTTGCGTCGCCACCGGCATGTTCCTCGAACGCAGCGACAGCGTATAGAGGATGCAACACCTGCCAGGAAACAGGATGGGTAATTTCTCTAGCGGCCCAGCACCGAAAGCTTGCAAAACAATCTAGCAGCGCACGGAGTAATATCGGTCCCAGTGCAGACCGAAGATGTAGTGATCTTTGTGCATGTAGGTGACGCAGGGTTCGGCGTGTCGACTTCAGTTCATTTCTTCTAAAGGCGAGAGCGGTTAAAGAAGTGATAGATGCGAACGACGGACTCGCGCGCAGCCAGGTCGTGCAGGAAGTGCGGCGGGTAGAGCCGAACAACGGCGTCGTCGAGCGACACCGGGCCGTCTGGCGCGCGTACGGCGCGAAGGATGTGCGCCAGCTTGAACGGCGCGGCGAGGACGCGTAAAATGGGCTTCGGCTTGAGCAGCGCGGCGAAGACGGACGCGTAGAATGTGTGCAGGCTTGAACAGCGCTCAGCGTGCCTTCGCAGGCACCACCAACGTCGCTGGCAAGTGCGCAACATCGCGCGAGACGTTGGCGTGCTCAAGCGAGATGCCCAGCGTAGGCGCAGACGGCGGCGGCGAAAAGGTCCGGACGGTGGGAAGGTTCGCTGGCGCGGCTTGGTGGCAGTTGGGCTGCGGCGGCGGGGTCGCGAGCGGATCGTGGATGCGGCGCTTGGCGAGGGCTGCGGGACCAACGGTGAGCGGGACGAGAGAAAGGTAATGAGGGGCTTGGCGTGGGGGGGATGCGATGGGCGCCGCGAGTTGTGTGTGTCACAAGATATAAAAAAAACAAAAAACAGACGTCTAGCCATTGCGGCCCCGGCTGGGAAGTGCTTGTCGCCTGTGCGCTGCGCTGTCTTTACCAACCGAGGAATTACAACAAATGGTGACAAAACCGGGCAACCCTTCTAGCCCACACTGCACGGATGGACCCCCTCAATTCCATACTCGCTTCCGGATATGCACGCCCAAGGACGCCGTCAAGTTAGTGACAAAACGGACCGGAATTATTTGTATTTATACTAGACATTAGGAATCACTGTCAATGGAGGCAAAGCACTGGGCCAGTCGTACACGTGTCCGAGAATTAGGTAGTCCCGTGGAAATTGATGGACATAGCAGGCATTCTGGTGTAGCGGTCAGAAACATACTTTTACGATGGAATATCGCCGGTTCGAGTCGCGATGTGTGTGTATACAGTAGCTATCTACACACATGCCCGTGACGGCAGCCTGTGTGTGCACCGTAGCATACTATACCACGGGTGTATATTAGCCTTAAACGACACCGTGTGCATGTATCCGTACCCCCCCCGGGTTCAGCTACAGCAGCCCGGTCCAGCATAGTGCTTAAACTAGCCCGGACCGCCGTTTCCCGTATACCAGCCTCTCTTCCTGATTTCTTGCGGACCGAAAAACCCACGCTGATCATAATTTAAAATTGAGGCGTCCTACATTGCCCAGATCTAATGATTTGTGAACACATTTCAGTTTTTCCTGCACATCCCAAAAAAGTGCAGATCTACGCCCCTACAACCGTCGATCCCGAAAAATTGCAGATCTACGGCCCTCCACCCGTCGCTCCTCTTCCAGGCCGGCAAACATCTACCAATTCTGTACTCCCAACTCTCCTCTTACTCTTCCGAATCTCGGGCTATCCTTTTCGGAGGTGACCGAAAAGTCTATGTTTGTTTTCTGCAATGTTCTCGTCCTCTTCCGAATCTCTACCGATCCCGTCCAAGGATGGACATACGAAAAGGTCACATCTACTCTTCGATGTCTTCTTCCTCTTCCGAATCATTTGGGACCGATTCCCCTCGCCCGTTGGGAGAATGCGGGGCCCGGTCGAACCTCTTGGTGCTTCCAAATTAGAACGACGGAGGCCAAGCGATGCTGAAGTCTTCGAACGCACCGATCGCCACACCAAGATCTCTCTCACCGCCATTTCAGAGAACGAAATTTGACTCCCGTAGATCCCGTACTGTACAAGACTATGAACTTTCAGAGCTACAAGTGTTCGCTAAAAAGCTGGATAAGGCAAAATGCGGAGGCTCAATCACTGTGGGCAAAAACAATTACGCTTGTATTCTAAAAGTACCTCCTCTATCAGAGACCCGCCTTTTGCAGCCCGGTTTTATAATTCTTCAAAGTTCGAAATGGTACCTGAGCTTTGTGAATTATCAAACTCTTTCATGGGAATTGGAACGAAATGGACTTGTAAGATCAAAGACTCTGGTAGGCTTCTGGCGCAGTGTCCTCTCCCTGGCCATGCATCTAGGGGAAGGGAGAATGGAATCCGAAGTCGTCATTCACAGAAAGTTAGTTGTACTGCCGTAGTACGAACATTATTCATAAGCTCGTTTTTTGGCCCTCAAAATGAAGTAACAAGTGCGATACGCACCGAACTGACACAGCTGACCAGGATGTTGGGTGAAAGAACTAACGAAACCATTGAACATCAGAGATTTTGTGTGCTCAAAACAGTCAAATTAGAGCACAAAGAGCACAGCGCCTCCGTTCTGAGTGATGGAAAACTTTTTTTGGGCCGCGGTGCTGATGTTCTGGAATACCACAGCTACCAGAGCCAACTTAGAACTTCTATTTCGCATTAGTGCACGTGGAAGAGTATTTCTTCTAAAAGCTTCTCGTTTTATGAAAGAAATGCATCCGGATGTAACTATCCCATACGAAACATTGCGGAACAGTGTGGCAGAGATGATGGATAACGACAAGGATGCTGCTGATCTCGTTCGGTTTTTGAAACGTCAACAAGCAGCTAGCTGGGAAACTGGATTTTCTTCATTTGCAAATTGATAATGAAACAGGTGTTCTACAAGCAGTAATGTGGTCTTTCAAAAGTCCTGTTGACATGGTGCGACGCTGTGGAGATATCGCATTTTGTGCACAAAATGTATTATTTCGTGAGATGGTGCGTAGAGTCATGATTCTACGCACCATCTCACGAAATATGCCTACAAACTTTCATCTGTAACTATGATTGACTCCGAAGGATCAACAAGGACAGTACTACTAAGTATACATCTCCATGAAAATTCAGATACATTCAAAAGGATTCCGGTATCTTGGCATGAGGCCTTCGGATGCAGTCTCCCCCGTGTGATTATGACGGACGGAGATGAGTTTGTTTTCGCTGCTATAGCATCAATTCCCTACAGCCATGAAGTGGTTCATTTACTCGCACATTTCACTTATTTGACCAGAATGTGAAGAAAAAAGTTCAGAACGATATCACAGCAAAGACTGGAGCTTCAGCCTGGAGACTATTTCGGAAATCCTTAAGCATATGTCGTCAAGCTCCATCAGAAGCGATTTTGAACAGATTGTGGAAACAGCTAATAGAAGATTGGTTTCCCGGTGTGACCGGACAATCAACAGCTAAGGCGTACATGATGAAACATATTTGGGCAAAACGAAGACAATGGGCAATAGCATTTTTTGCTGTTGCTTTTACAATGGGAACTTCCACAACAGCTCGCTCTGAGAGTTGGAATAGTCTTTCTGAAGTGTTTTAAAGGGACCAATACTCTAACGGACTTGTTCATTTCAATTGAAGAAATGTTTCAAAAGACAGAAACAAAGAGAAGAGGGAGCCAAAGACCAACGCTTCAGAATATCACCGCTATTGAAGTCATCTATTTTTGCGGGATCGAAGAAGCTGCTATCTAAAATTGAAGATCTTGTACTCTCTCGTTTCGCATGTCAGGAATTGGTTAAAGAAATAGAAGCAGCCGTGAGACTATCTGTGGTCAAGTGTGAACAGTTTTCAACTGACGACGTCAGTTCCCATGACGATTCAAAGCACAGAACGGTACCAAAACTGAAATGTACTTTGAAGTACACATACGGCGACTTCTCAGAGGATTGTCCTACTACAACTACGACAATTCAAATATTGCAGCAGACGATACAGTCCTTTCACGATATTACACAATGTGAATGTATGTACAATCAACGAATGAGACTACCTTGTCGTCATGGTATGGCCACCTGCATATATGTGGAAATTGTCGAAAGCGAAGCAGTTCTTAATTGCGCAACTGATTTGGGATATTCATCAGCTCTCGAGTTCATTTGTACAAGAGGGGCACACAAACGATGGATTTATGCATTTGATGAGTTTTGGAACAGTAAAGGCCCAACGGATGACAGCTATTCTTCTTACGTTGGAAGTATGAACCTGCACAAAACTGAAAAATCTCATGTGTGAATACGAGAATCATGTGAAGAATTGAATGAATGGCCATTCAAAAAGTAATTCTAGCACCCATCCGGATGGGTGCTAGAATTACTTTTTTGACCTCTGATGCCAGAGCTTCAAAACATATGCCCTTTCCTAAGACGTTGGCGCCCCATACTCGTAGAGTCGCTTACGCCAAACTTGTTGCGAATATGAAAGATCTATCCGAAACAACCCTAGCTGAGGACGAAAAATCCCTCGTCATGCCAGAGGTGCTTTACCACTTTACGGGATATTGGTCAAAACATCTCATCCTCAAGGCATGACTGGTAGCGCACTGGAAAAGAAAGATTTGACAAGCAGCCTTCATGAGATGTTGAGAGCATCAATACACACTGCTTTTGAAAATAATGGAGATAAGATTTCCAATGCGGAGAGGCCGTCCCTCGAACATGGCAATCAAAAGTGTTTTACAAAACATGGCAGTGGACAACATAAAGCAAGATCAAAATGTCATCCGCGCAACTCAAAAATTGACCGAAGCCATACTAATTGCTCGGACAATTCCACGATTGAGTTAGGCTCACCTGATTTTCCAGTTAATGATGATCATAACGTAGAGGATGTCGTTTACTGTTCGAATGGCAGCCGGTCAAGCTTTCCAGACAGCTTCGCAGCTGGGAAGCTGTCACTAGTGAAGACCAGATCTTGGTCAGAAAAAGTGGCAAATCCTCCGTTACGTGCTAGCATTCAGAGTAGAACACCTGCCGTAATTCAATACTACAAGTCAACAGGGAATCGAGAGAAACGCAAGAACTCCTCGAGGAGAGTTTCAGATTCTTTCAAACTAAGTGATGGATTTCATGTTACACTGCCGCGGAAACCCAGAAAAGGATGTTATGCTTGTCCAGAGTGCAAAAACATCAACATTCAGAACAACCCTGAAAATGTGCGTTAACATTTCACTAAAAAGCACGCAATCTCTGGCAAGGAGCAACCAACAATTGCAGAAATGGTGTCAGCCGCAGAACATTTCATTGAAAGTTCAGAGAACAAGTTAGAGGGAACAGCGCAGAAAAGAGGTCACAAGAACATCGTCGATAACCAAGAGGCTAAGAAATTAAGATTGCACACCTCTTGCGAGGATGGTCGTTTCTCAGCTACAAGATCATCACAACTCTCAGGGGAACATTCCGATGGTCCATTGATTATATCAAGAGAAAATATTGGGGTTGGTGTGGAGTCTGATAACGCTAAGACAAGTAGTCTGTCTTGAAATGTTTTTCTTACCTCGGATATAAATGTTATTGAACAAGAATGCCCAATAAGTCTGTTCTGGAAATAAGAATTGTGCTGGTATGCCCGAACAGTTAAGAAAGTAGAAGAAATTGGCCAAAGAGTATCAGTTATTGTTCTGTACGATGATGGAATTACGGAAAGAATAGAAGATGTGACAGACCACAAATGGAGAAAAATGGTTGTGCAAAAACCGACCCCAGTGTCTTGTATGGATGTCAGTGAGAGGGATGTGGTATAAATACCTTCGTCCCGACCACTCGGAACGAGGGGGTTTAGAGGTGAGGGAGCACGCGACGCTGGGTTACCCACGCGCGGATAAAACCGTACGGATGGACTCGAAAAGAGAGAAGGCTCACGTGGCTGGTGACGCGCAGCCGGTCGGTAGTGTTATACCCGGACGGCCGGTCACGGGTTAGAAGCCCGAGCTAAAGGAAAACCGGAACGGTGTTAGCACTTAGCCGTAAAGGGAAGGGAGGCGAGTCTGCCTTCTCTTCACTGGGACAGGGCAGGTGCCCCCGGTCTTAACCCCTAAGTGGGACGCCAGGACACCTGTCCCGCTACAGTAGCTGTTACTTACTGTATACCAGCTACTGTACACAATTAATAAATTCGTGCCATTAACTACTAATTACTACTTATAACCGTACGGATTACACACGTGTGCCCGTGGCCACGCCAGCGGTTGTAGCACGTGTGACCCGCGGGGTACTACTGTACTCCGCTACGGGCGCGTGCAAGCCCGGTCGCTACAGTAGTACCCGCTCTTCCGTCCGGTTCACATCTCCCCGGGATGGTCGTGGTACGCAATTGTACTACAAGGTAGAGGAAAAATGTTCTCAGTGCATTGAAAGTAGCAAACAGTTGTGGAAAATTGTCTTCGCTAAGCCCAGATAGGGTAGGAAACGACTACATCAAGATACCATTGCAAGACTTTTCGACACTCAAAAAAGATTCGTGGGTAAGTGACGATGTCATTCATGCGCTGGTAACGAAACTGCTACAAACATCTGGCCACAAGGAAGACATGAGACTCGCTTATGTCTCTTCTCAGTTAATTGTCTTTGCACGTTCCGAAGATAATAATCGTCACACTGCTCTTCGGGAGTGGTTAAGAGGAGTTGAGCTTCACAAAGTTGACGTCATCCTATGGCCTCTTCATGTCGCAGAAGCTAGTCACTGGTGCTTGTGCATTCCCTATCCAGATAGAAAGGAGTTTGTTGTGCTTGATCCGTACCATCCTCGACATGGAAGGATATCTGGAAGTCTTTCCAGAACGGTAGCCAGAGGGTTAACAATTTTGTCAAGTACATACGACGAAAAATACGGCAGCAGAAAGAAGTGAGAAAAGGTGGCACGCAAGAGAATAGCAGATCCTCTTCGTCTGCACACTCAACCTCGTAGCAACAGTAACGACTGCGGTGTTTTCGTATGCCTCTACATTTGGGTGATACTAACCGGCCAGCTGTTCAAACTGAGAAACAGCAACGAAGAAGGGAGTCTTCTGACTACATTTATAGAAGAACAGGATACGACTGCTGTCAGAACTACAATTGCAGCGTACATAATGAAATAGTAAGTAAACACTACAGAATCTCCAACTGATCCAAAATCCAACGTTAAACTGCGCAGGTTCCGAAGCTGCGCCCTCTTGCTCCCTCTCATGCGGGCAGCCTTGTCGTAGCTCCACGATCGCACCCTTTATACATATGCGCAGGAGTGCCCCATGGGCGCAGCCGGTACTGTACTGATCACATGCCGCAAGGTCAGTCTCATTTTGGGTTCCCAAATTGAGAATGGCACCCCCCTTTTTTGAGTGCAATTCTCAAATTGAGAATCACATCCATTTCTTTTTTGGGTGCGATTCTCAATTTGATAAACACACCCACTTTTTCCGGGTGCGATTCTCAATTTGAGAATCACACCCACATTTTTTCGTGTGCCATTCTCAATTTCGGAACTCAAAATGAGAAAGGGATGCACAGCGTGCGCACACAGGTGCTGTAGTGGCGCATCACGTAGTGTAGTGATCAGATACTGCAAGTCTATTCTCATTTTGACGTCCCAAATTGAGAATCACACCCAGTTTTATTCGTGTGGCATTCTCAATTTGAGAATCACATCCACTTTTTTCCGGGTGCCATTCTCAATTTGAGAATAATATCCAGTTTTTGTTCTGGTTTGATTTTCAATTTCAGCATCACACCGCGTTAAACGCGGTGTGATGGAAACTACGAAAACTTTCGTCGAGGCCATCCTCAATTTGGGGACTGAAAATTAGATTGGTCTGTCAGCATGCGCTGGGGCTTTTATGGAGCAGCAGGTGTTACACTGTCACATGTACGGCATCCTCAATTTTAGTTTGGAATATCGAAGAAGGGACTAAAAATTCATAATGAGTTTGAAGTATTGACAAGAGGAGACTTGAAACTCAAGCTGAAGCCCGTCACTGTATTTTATTTTAGTGAAAACCGCATGGCCGCTAATTGGGACCTGATTCGTACCATCGGAGAGCCTAAGGCTGAGGGAACCTTTCCAGTGCAGACAGATTTGTAAAAGGGTTTCTTGGTTGAGAAGTACAGCGCTAGTTCTTTTTTCCAGTGCTTTTATAGCAGCCTGTTGAATAAAAAGCAAAAAACGTTTTGTTTACAGTGATAGCTGAATGTACGAAGGGGCATTGAGCTGTTCATTTCATTGTGAGAGAGTTATTATCGCGCCAAAATGATCGTAAAGTGACACTAATTGCGTGGCGTATGGTACGAACTTTGATCCGCTCACGAATTCGACTCTCCAAGGAAAATTATCGTTATGACAGCACTTATTCAAAACAAAACTTCTTTGCAACCATGCGGGAATCGAACCCGACATCCCTCACAGAACAAGGCTGTTTTGACAACTAGACTGTTGGCTACGCATTACGAACGTGGGATGTGTGATTTTGTACTCGGGTGAATCGGGCTCTGCTAGCAAAAATTATGAAAAATTATGAATTAATACCTGTAAGCGCACCCCCTCCGGTTTGATAAATTTACAACAAGAATATATTTACCCCTATTAATATCTGCCTTACACAAGTGTCATCCCTTTATGTCCGCCCCATGAAATGGTATCGGCCCCCATACCATTCAATTAAAAATCACACATAAAAAATCTTGTGATATGACATCGGCCTCCCCTTGATGTAGTGAAATAAAATGAAAACCCAACACACTTCGCGTTGGATAAATCAACTTCACGGTCTGCTTTTACGCTTACAATAGGCCGGGCCTCTTTAATGCCATGGAAGGCCCGGGCCGATCAACGTTTCTAAACAGCCCGAGCCATCCTATCTATACCCTCCATCTCCATGAATTTGTCGCCGACAGGCTTTCTTCCAACAATATTCCCCTTTCATGTTTGTCAACTCTGTCGGTCAGGTATTCGCAGTGGGCACTGTTTCTTCCCCTTTACATCGTGCGGTGCCATTCTTGACTTTAATGGAATGACATCTCACCACTTTTTGTGGCACTAATGCTAGTTTGTAATCCATTCTCGGAATCTCCAGTTATTTCGTTCTTATCAATTCTTGTAGAGCTGCATCGTTTTCAATGACGGGGTTACTCCACCTCGCTCGATGAGGCGAGCTCCCGAGATGAATGCTTGAGAGCGTCAATTGGGCCTGCTCCAGGCGTGGATGGCTGACTGTCGTGCAACTGCGATATTGCCTTCTTGATCTCGATCTTGATCAGTTCCTTACAATCGTCTGATAGAAACACTTTACAGTAGAAGTTTGCCTTGGTAAAAGGTACGACAATTTGGTATACCCGATTACGGACAATTGTCAGCGTTTTAGTACACCGTGAATATATATAGTGCGAGAACTGAACTAGTGGAGCCTGCCATATTTCGTTCTGATCCTTTCTTTCAAGAACAAGATAATAATGGCTGTTCAAGTTAATGATCGCACAAAACTTACTCTCGCTCATAACACATGTGTTTTATTACATTTGGGACTCAATGGAATTATTATGAGCAGCTGTTTCATTTTCATCCTCAAAATCACCTGCAACATCCCCAGTGCTACTATATCCATCCACATTGGGGTCTTTCCCTCAAAATATTCGCGATGCCGGCCGACTATGTTCTGCAGATGTAGAAACAGTTGCTTCTCATGCCACTGACCATTCAGATCAAGGGACAAACCACATCTCATCATGGCCTTCCTCGCATACTTGATCCCATCTTGTTCCTCATATTATTAACTTAGCGAACTACGGGAGCCCCTATACGCAGAGAAACGTTTTCGCTATGGTTAGGTAGTCTTTCAAACTCCAACGTTCCTTCCTTCCATGCTCACATTCCGAAAACCTCTACCTTGATCTCATCCTAAAATGCCTACCACCTCTGCTTAATTTTCTGAATTTTGAAGCTATTGGCAGATTGACACAAATGCGTCGAGTTTGCAGGAAAAAAATTCAGCCATGAACAAATGGCAATAAGTTGCTGCATCTGCTCAAAATTGAAGTTACAGTAGTCTCTCGATAATCGGAACCTGCGATAAAGGGAACTTCGCGATAAACCGAACCGACATCGGTCCACCGAGCTGGGAGAAGGCAAATTTTAATGAAAAAATAACTTCGGTTCCGCTCTTGATTAGCGGAATACACAAAACGTTTCATTATAGCCTTTGCAGCTGCATTGTAGGTGCAATTCCCCTTTAAAATATAAAAAGTTCGTTTCCTTGTCTACTGTTCTGAACGAATAAATAGTTTCTTCCACTGTTCTGAACGGATAAATAGCAGAAAAATGTATTTAGGCCAATAAAAGCAGCAAATGCATCTCCATTCCGAACCCCAACTCCCCGCTGAGCGACACAGCCACTATGGGCTACACACTTACCGTCCAATAGAAGAAAAAAATCGTCGAGGAAAGGGACCGACGTTTGGAGAAAGGCGAAAAAAGTACTCAGCAGGCACTGCGGCTTTGGGCGAACATTAATTTCAAGCTGACCAAGGCTCCGAGAAAAGCCGCACTGTCACAGCTTTTCGCACAGTCTGCTTTTCTGCGCAAAAATAGTCCCCGTCACATTGCAAAGAAAAAGCGCAACAAGCTGGGGAAAAATCATGCCCTGGAGGATGCACTGTTTAACTGGGTTTGCGAGCAGCATGCACTCCGCATCAACATTAATGGCGACATGATTCGCCATAAAGCTCTAAAAATCCAGACATTAGCCAATGAAAAAATTCCAGGTGAACAACGAATTAATCTCAAGTTCTCTGAGGGGTAGTTGGATAATTTTAAGAACAGATGGAACCTCCGGGTTTTTAAATCCCATGGAGAGTCAGGTGATGCAGATGTGAATGCCCTCAGTCGCGAACTCCCAAAACTGAGGGAAATTGTGGCACAGTATGCCAAAAAAGACGTCTTTAATGCCCATGAGTGCGGATCATTTTTTTCTATGGATAAGACGATTGCGGCAGAACCGCTACCAGGGCGTAAAAAAGCAAAAGAAAGAATCACCTTCATGCCATGTGCAAACGCTGATGGCAGCGAAAAGTTTGAGTTGATGGTCATAGGACACGCCTGGAAACCTCGCGTGTTTAAAAAGAAAACTGGAGCTGAGCTGGGCTTTGACTACCACGCGAACAAGAAAGCATGGATGACAAGCACTCTGTTTTATGACTGGCTTCGTCGTTTTCACTCATATGTTTGCAGTTCGCCAGGACGCAAGGTGCTACTGCTGATTGACAATTGTAGTGCTCATGGAACTGCTGAGACGTTGCCAGAGATGCCCAACCTTCGCATAGTTTACCTTCCGCCCAACTGTACATCGAAGGTACAGCTCATGAATGCAGAAGTAATTGCAGCACTAAAGCTTCGCTACAAAAAACTACATATGGACAGAGCTCTAGACAAACTCGAGGCGGACGTCAAGAAGATTTACAAAGTTGATGTTTTAACGGCTATGAGGTGGTTTAAGCGTGCGTGGAATGACCTTCCTCGCAAACTCATCCACAATTGTTGGAAGCACACTGGTCTTCTTTTTGGCCCACAGAATGGGAATGTGGAAGAAAATGAATTGGCAATGGCTGCATAGCTCGAGCATCAAGTTTCTGGTTTAGTGACGCCGGCTCAGCGCATGAGCATTGCCGAGCTTCTGAACCCTCAAGGAGAAAATGATTGCTTGCAGGCTATGACGGACGAGGAAATGGTTACTTCTATTTTATCTGGGATAGTATCTGATGAAGAGAGTCCTGAAAACTCTGATGACGAGACGAATGGCGGTGGACTCCCTGGAGCTAAAAAGCAGCTTCAGGCTCTTGCTCTTACAAAGAGAATTGCAGACTGTGCTGGGGCGGACTCTGCATTATTGAGTTCGGTAAGGAAGCTGCAGACATTCGTCCGACTGGAAGCGAGTCGCTCTGCGAAGCAGACGACTCTGGATATGTTTTTCCAATAAAAATATGAGACACTTGAATGATTGGTCAGAAACGCGTGGTATGACAACTTTTGATAAGCGGAACTGCCCGATAATCGGAAACAGATCATTTCCACCACTTGGTTCCTTTTATCGAGAGACTACTGTATGACCTGAGCAATTATCTAAACAAATTGTGGGCTGCCTCCCGTATTTGTCCCTTTTTACGGCTCGGGGCTCGGTCAGCCACAGAACAAAAACCTGCCAATCCATCCATCCTTTTGGGCCCGTACCAGTCAGAGAACACCTGTATTGTTGCTGCATTTTGCATGTTATGATAAACCTGTTGGATGCTCAGCTGTCATCATTATAGAGAAAAATAGCCTCCATCGACACCATACGACTTACTTTTGAACGTTCAGTCAAAGTGGCAATTTCCCGTGCCAGTTATGATCGCCATCTCTTCGAGCGACAGGCTCTCCACACGCCCAGAACGCTCCGTTCCCGAGCTGGCTTTCATTATGTCCAATTTTTTTGGATATTGACTCAAGAATGGAACCGAGCAAAACCATTTCAGCCGACGCGTGGAGTGGAGAAGTTGGATATACTTCTGTGTGTCTCGCCTGTGGCAACCAAAACAGGCGCAAAACGAGCATAATAGTTACGTTGAATCCGGCACAAGTTATTGCGCGTGCTGCAGTGCTCACTAGAGGACTTCTAAACCCTTTTGCGGAGCTCAGACAGGACTGTGAAGCTAATGCCTACCTGCGTGTGCCTTGCTGGGACAAGTCCTTTTGGATGGCAAGCAATGTGTAACCCCAGAAGATACCGAGATACTGTGTCCGGAAAAGCATTACAATCTTGGAGAAGGCAATGCAATAGAGAGGAAAGTATCCAGTGTAAAGTTGTCTTTTATGTACTGATGTCGGAAATCGTGAGTCATATGTTCCAGAAAGTGTGGGCAGTAAGGCTACGAAACTGCGAAATCCCATGCGTGATTGGACATTGTTCAATGACTCGATTGGAGACAGGATTCTGCAAGATTTTTTATGAGGAAATGATGCGACTCTCTGGATGTCAACTTCGAACTGTACAACGTCTGCTCTCCAACGCATCGATATACTTCCTTTGTTACTATCACTTGAATCATAGTAGAATGGCGCAGCAAGTCTCCGAAGAACGTTATGATATTTACTGTGTAGACTTGGCAATCTCTTACACTAGACTAGCCGAATTGGATGATATATCTGTGCCACATGTACTTGGAAAGTTTGATGTAATATGGTTGCATACCAACAAACATTGTGCTACGATAGTAGCAGACGAGGAGTTCCATGTATCAGCCATTAAAGATTGGTTATCCCGTTTGACAGATCAAGCTTTCTCCAATTCCCGAACGTCGACAAAATAAAGCAGGAGTAGTGGAGAGAAAGAATCGAGTTGTTAAGGATATTCTAGAGCGTTTGGACATGGAGCCTGAACATAAGGATGAGCCGTTCGAGATTTGTCTTTCTCTTGCTGAATTTTTGTCCAACGCTATATATGGCAATCAAGTGGCATGGGCCTTTGAGGTTGCTCGAGGATTTACACCATGGTTAAAAGGTCCCAAATCTCAGGCAGTACCTGAATCAATTAAAATTGCGTGTGAGGAACTGCAAGCCCACAGGCTACTGCAGAAAATATTGCGCTCCAGACCAGTGCAGCGCATAAATGCCATTTCAACCAACCGTGGATAGAGTGGTTACCAGAGAGCCGTGAAAATCGTACCCACGGTTCACGGTTCTTCCATTCAGATGAGAAAGAAAAAACTGCGGATATGGGGTTTTCGCCAAATCCACAGTTCCATTGGAGTATGGTTTCGATGGAAAAACCAGCATACAACCGTGGAAAGGGTTAGCTTGTCAATTGGGAAAACGGGAAACCGTGGATACAGCGGTTTCACGAAGTACGGATAGCTTAAACTTTTGTTCAAAAATCATTACAGATGGGTTTGGTTCAAAAACCGCTCCATCGTCTTCCACATCAAACGGCGCAGTGGTCTAATGGACAATTTAATTATGTTACTGATACGCGTCCCGGGTTCAAATCCCGGAAAATCTTCTTTTCTGGGTAAGTGCTGTCATACTGTCAATTCTTATTGGAGAGCCAAAGTCGTGTGCTGGACAAAGTTCGATCCATTCGCCATGACAACAAGTGGCATAGTCCAAATGTAATTGTTGTACGATAATAACTCTCATACAGTGAGATGGAAGCCCAAGCGGCATTTCAGAAATTCAGTCTCCGTCATGAAAACAGATTTTTTTAGTTTTCGGTTATAAATTTATATTATTTTCAAACAATTTCTGGTGGAAAGGTCTTTCATTCAATGGCATACAAACGCTCCACGGTAACTGGGGTTTCCTTGGAACCACCCCAAGGACCAGCAACACATTTCACCCTCGTCAAATATGTCAAAGCAAACGAGTTCTGAAGGAACAGATAGCGCTCAAGTTGGTGGGCGATTCATGCGCATATCTGTTGCTACCGACCATGAAATATCAGAAAGTGAGATCACGCCATTCATTCCCAAAGTCCCCACAACTTCAATGCATACCGCATCGACTCCTTCGATTGCCGTGACGACCACCAACCCGACAACCTCAGGAAATCTGCTCATCATGTTGTGTAACAACATCCGTTTCTGGAAATACGAAAGCTTCGGACAAAAGAAGGCTGAAACTTGGGCATTTTTTCAGAGTGTCTCACCTGACGCAAATATTTGTACAGGAATAGAGCTAAACCTGAAGTGCTGCATCTGCAACTGTGGTTTGCGTTGGCGTCGCAAGAATGGAACGTCATGTTTAATTAACCATGTGTAGTGCACTAACATGCTTCCCTCAATAGCGAGGCACCCGCGAGATATCCCACGTGTACACGTGTATTTCTCCGTCAGGCACGGCCTGGTGTAAGCTCTGTCGAAGTACTGACCGCTCATCACCCACGTGTATTCGTGTATGATCACTACGCGTGTTCGTGTATCATAACCCGGTACCAGGGGTATTGCGTACAGTACAGCATAGAAGCTGGTACGCCGGTATTATTACCGTATTTTAAGCTATTATTATTACGGCGTGGACGACCATATAGTCGACGCCCCACCCTAAGTAAAGAGGCACGAAGCCTTGGGTTCTTTCTGATGTTTCTGCATTCTCGGTAGTAGCCTCGCACCGGTCCTTGCACTCCTTGTGCGACACCACGCGAGCCCATCTATTCCCTTGAATCTCCACTCCTTTCTACCGCGCGCTGCTACCGAGGACACTACCGCCCCCCTACGCGCGTCCGTTGTCACTCCGCTCCCCTTACTACGCTCGCTCGCTCTATGTTGGTCTGTTCCTAACTTTGTCTACCTACCGTGCACGCGCGCCCGGACCCCGGTGCAGGTTATCACCGGGTGGTCTCCCGTTCTCACTCCCCCGCGTCCCGAACACGCCTGCTCTGCCTGAGGCTGCCACACGTGGCCTCAGTGCACGACACCATGTGATGGCGAAACACAAGGATTTACTTTTTGCCTTCCGTGCTGCAAACGCTCATTCCTCGAGCAGATCTTTCAGACGTTCTAAGTTGATTCAGAAGTCTGTGAATCATGTAGGCAATAAAAATATTCGGAAACTCTTTAAAGGAGCTTCCTATCCTGCTTCCAATCATATACAAGTATCATTTATGAAGAACTTGACTCTTCTTGTTGGAAAAGCTCTTCGGCCTTTGCCAACTGTTGAATGTCCATGGACTCGGCGTTTGGTTGCTGACCTAGACCCTTGTATCAAGTTCCCGTGTGGCAAAACATTTACCGCTAGCATACTGCCAAAGTTTGCTGGTGAGACGAGAACTACCTATGTTATTAATCACATCAAGTATGCAAGTTGTGTGACAATTACGTTTGACCTGTGGATGTCGAGGGGAGCGCAGGACATTTTTTCAGTCTTGGCTCACTGGCTGGACGAGAAATTGAAAAGGACCTCTCGTCATCTGCAACTGGTGAGAACGGATGGAACGAAAGGAGTGGACATTGCGGCCAAGCTGTCTTTTGGAAGATTATGGGATCAAGGATAAAGTAATGGCCTACGTCACAGACGGTGGGTCTAATCTTGCAACGTGTATAGCGGCGCTTGTTGGGCTAGTCAAGTGCCGGTATCTTGATATTAGTTACCCTTATCACAGCAATCGCTGGGCACCTATTATGAGCAATTCGTGCAGAAGGACCTTGAAATCTGACCACTAAGATGGTCTTTCTTTGATGAACATTGGTCAAATTCAGCGAAAACTACAGTCAGCGATCACTTGGACTAAGAAATACGATAGAGGGAATCGCATTTGGAAGGAGTCTTGTGTGAAAGCTAAGCTGCAACCGGTGAAACTTCACACTCATGTGAAGACTAGTTTTGGATCCGTTCTAATGATGATGAATCAAATGTATAAGTACAAAGATGCTGTTCATTTTTGCTACTCATCGCATGCAAACGTGGGTAACAGTCACCGCGATCCGTCTAATGCTGAATGGGAAGTTATTCGATTTGTGTTGCGGGTGCTAAACCCGATTCTGGAGGGCTGTGTTCTAAATCAAGGAACTGAGAATTGGGCTATATCTGATGCGAGTGTTCTAGCCTTGAAGTTGATTGAGAGGTACAAAGCAGTTGATACGGCCTGCCTTGGTGCAGGTCATATGGAACTCGACGATCTTCAGCAGCAATTATTAGAGTGGGAAAATGCAGTGAGCCTCGAAATTGTGTCTTATCTAAAGAGTTTTCTACCCGAAGTATTTCAATGTGATCCCGGTATATGCGATTACGATATGAATCCATACAAGATTCTCGCATTAATGCTAGACCCGCGATATAAGAGCATGAAGTGCTTACTGATGGTCATAAACACGGAAAAGAGATTGCAGGTTATCACTGCGTATGATAACGTTTTGGCGGACATTTTGTGCACTATTTACAAAAAGGATCACAATTGCAGTGTGGTTGCTTCTGAAGATAATCCATCGACTACGGATATGGATACGGATAGTAACCCGTTTCTTGGCAAGTCACAGAGTTCTGAAAGCAATGATTTGGAAATTAGGGCCATTGTGAAACGTGAAATGTCCTCTTATCGCTCTTTGAATTACAAAGAAGGGACACAGTTGGAGGATGGAATAGTAGGAAAGGTCCCAAAAAATAAAGAAGATAATTTAAACGGTTTATTAATGTCGAGAGGGGCCTACGACCGACTCCTCTTACCTGACGGAACCCCCGACCAATCGGAGAGCCGTTCGCGAAGGGTGTGGTGACGACAAGTCTGTTCAAATCTGCCTCAGGGAGAAGATGGAGCACGATCTGCTCGGTCTTTCTTATATACTACATTTCTAACCCAGTAACATTAGAAGAATGAGGCAAGTTCTCCCCTGGCACGTGCCAATTGCGCGTGCTGTAGGGCATATGCGTATATCATTTTCACACTGCGCATTTTCCAGGTAGAGATCTTTCCGGGGTCCTCACGATCCATTTCCGGACCGGGTCCAGGTCGAAACCCGAATCTAGCAGCTTGTTCAGAGCATCATTTGGCTTTTCTTTTGTTAAACCATCGGCAATGTTGTTTTCTGAAGCAACAAGTCCCACTTGAGAAATCTCTTCACGATTATAGCTCTGACGCTCTGACGCTATATCGATCGTTAACCTTTTCTCAGTGGTATGGGATCCCTTTGTGACCACGTCAAACATTTGAAGAGAATCTGTAAACATGTGGAGCGAGATATTTCGCCTGAAAATGGTTTGGAGGTCATGGCGTAAGACAAGGGCCCTATCGAAGCCTTCCGCAAACGCATATATCTCACCCCCCAATACAGATCTCACAATTCTCTTCGATTTCTTACTCGAGCAATCAAGTACATGGGCACGGTGAGAAGAGTCACAAAGCCGGATAATGAAACCCAATTGTGATGAAAGATCGTCGTTTCCGGCGAATGAGGCATCCGCATATACTCTGATGTGAAGACTATCCTTGCTTACGGATGAGTAAAAGAGACATCTGCCTGCAGATGCTTTGAGTTGCCTGATTGTGCTGTTGAAAGTCTTGATTTTTTCGGAGGTAAATGTCTTCGGGGTCACTTGCGCTGCCTTGTCCATTGCACGGAGAGCATCAGGTCTTGTGTACCCCACCCAAGCCAATACAGCCCTGTAAGATCGAAACCGCTCGAATGAGGCATCCAGTTGTAAGGGCTTCAATTTATGGATGTAAGTCTCTTGCGTGATTTTGTATTGACCTGGTGCGACAGTTACGATACGTGTGCCGAAGAAATGAAAGTTGTCCCATTCCCGAGGTCGGGACTCGAATTTGTGGAGCGTTTATCTCGTAAGGTCCTGCATTTTGGCATTTCCTGCTAGGCATCCATCGTCGACACACATACCAAGCAATCCGTCAACGTCTTCATCGTTTCGCTTTATGTACAACGACGGGTCTCCGCGAAGTGGAACGAGCCCCAAGTCATTTTTCGCATGATTGTCTACTGTGACTCCCCAAAAGTCTCCAGCGTCCGTCATGATGTAGATCGGTTTGCGCAGCTCCAGTATTTCACTCTCGGATATTCCAAAGTGTTCCATATCCTTCTTCTCGGGAGATAAAAACACTTTCCCGGTAAGTGTCTCGTCGCTCTGTAGATACGCTTGCGTCACATCGTGTGAGAAAAGGTGGAAGTTCTTGATGGCTGCGACGGATACAATTATTCTTGTTGAGCTTTGACGAAGAGTTGTAATATTATGCACCATAAACTGGTTTTCTAAGTCCCGATGTCCCTGAGCAACGTACCGAGCTTTTGGAAGCTCGTTGGTAGTACCAAAGATCTTGAGGGTCAAGACAAATCTACCGCCGAGTATGTTTGGTCTCGGAGGCAGCGATACCTTCTGCACAACATTCCAGGTTTCTCCTATCTCGAGACCAGTAACCTCTGCCCTCATCGCTTTCTTAAATGGTTCTGACTTCGCCATTTCATCTGTGGCCTCTATGACTTTTGTCATGAGTATTTGGGTATTCTGTGCGTCGTGGAATAGAGAGTGCTTTGAGATGGTGATTGTTCCGTAGAGAGGTTACCGGGGGTTTCCGGGATCCTAGAGAGAATAGATTGTAGCTCGTCAAGTACATCAAGGTGTGGCGCCGTAGTGTCCCAAATCTGCTCGTCGCGAGGTGCAACATTGAGAATGTTTGGTGTTTCTAAAACGGTTTGCGGAGGAAGGATACCATGAATGGAGATGGGGGGTTATAGACCTTCACTTTGTCAATGGAAAATTGATGGTTGCTGCCATTCTAGTCTAGAAATACACATTTGTCCTTGATGCCAATGACTCTGTGTGGCCCTATCCATTTGTTGTCCGGTTGTTCACGGTAGACAAGCACTTGGGAGGCGATTGCCACATCGGTCTGCGCTGCCGACGGTACTTTCATGCGCAATGACTTTGATACTCTCTCTTTGGCGCCGGCCTTGGCCATTTCTTTTCTAGCTAGGGTCATTGCCCGCATTCGATTCATTTGCGCTGGTAGGTCTATAGGTGTGACTGGGATTCGTGGCAGGGCTCCGAAAAAGCAGAAGAGTAGGTACCAAGCCCTTATATCCTGCAGTGTCATTCATGGCTTTGACTAAGAGCGAAAGCGCGAAGGGATGCCCAAGATTCGGATGCTCTTGACGTACCCTTCGGTAGATATTCCTTAAAAATGAGTGGTATCTCTTCCCAACACCAAGGGCATTATGGCTCTGCACGCTGGAGAAGTTTTGGCGTATGACTACTAAGTTGGTGAGGTTTTTCCATCGATTGGACTTAAACTGCGGTCTGTGATCGGTTGCCATTACGTCGGGGAACCCTATGTACACGCACATCCATATGCGCATGAATGCATTCCATGTTTCATCAGCAGTCTCATCAGGTAGAAAGGAAGCTGCGGAGAATTCGTGTCCGTGTCCACTACGTGGAGAACAGCGGAGCTGTCCAGATACATTAAGTCTAGACAAACAGTCCTATTGAAGACTACATCCTCTTTCGGAAGTGCAACGCGAAAACGGTGTGGGGCATGTGCGAGTCTTTGGCAGAGGTCATAGGTCGTGTTGATACGTCTTAAGTTGTGTAGCACCTGTGGAGATGTTTTAGAGGGATCAGATCTCCTCAGTATGGAGTACAACCGTTCGGAATCTGGATGATGAAAATGTCCGTGCACTTTCATTAGTTCGGTTTCGGTGAAAAGAACTTCGGGCCCCCAATCGTAGTAGAGATGCCCCAATTTCTTCTTGAGGGGTAATTTCCATTCCTTTAGTCTTGGAGCCAGAACGCACCATTCCGTATCGAGTACCATTTTATACTTTTCCATGTTATCAAGTCCGAGTAGGAACGGTACGTGTGTATCAACCACATCCACAGAGAGAGGAAGGAAATGGGTAGGAGTAACTGGAACTCGGATGTCCAAAATCCCAAGGCCTGGATGTTTGTGGGTTCCGAAACTGAACCCGTTCCTTAGCGTGGAGTTTGAGGGCTGGAAAGGGATGTCAAATAGGCTGCAGTACGCCTTCGCTTGGACAATTCATATCACCGACTTTTGCGCAGCAGAATCGATACAAGCGCATTGGAAAAAGTCAAGAGATGGTATGCTGCAAGTCTCTCTAGTGACATAGACATGGTTCGGATGCTCCTCGGCATGTGGGAGGTTGCTCTCATCCTCTGAGTCAACTTCTGGTTCAGGGCTCTCTTGCCTTAGGATGTTTTCGAATATGCTTACGTCGTTACAGTCGGATACTTCCTGTGGATCATCAGCTCGTGTGCAATCCAGTTGCGGGCATAGGTCTGCTAGAACATGATGAACCGCGATGGGCTTCGTGTTTGCCTTCTTCAAGTAATAGTCTATCTTTCGTGCGAGCGCTCGAGATGTGTTCAACGGCAAGGTACAGTACTTAACAAGGTGTTTGCCGCCACAATTGAGGCATCCCGCAATCGACAGGGGGTAAACTGCCCCGTGCTACCATGGTTTTCTCCTATTCCTCGCTGAACAGAAGATGGTCTGAATGGCTTTCTAGACTTGCCGAGGTGGGGGACAGCCGTACCGTGGTAGTACCGGCCTTGTCCAGCATACATAATCCTTGAAGAGTCGTCCTCAGGGACGGTTCTTCGCCCCAGTTGGCGCGGTCTCGCAGCATGGCCAGCTTGGCTTCCTTGTGCAGCTGAAGGGCTGCCTCCAGTTCTGCGTAAAGCTGCTGAAATGTCAGTTGATGCGTTGAAACTCTACTCAGTGGCTCACTCGACCAAGGTGTCCCAACAACGTCGTTCCGCAGGAACTCCACCTTATGCGCGTCACCTTGATGAGATCTGGGAGCCTGCCTTGAAAGTTTATGATTGACTTGTACACTTCTGCAAGAGCATCAAACATTTCGGTCCATTGGGAGGCAAAGGAAGTGACCCAAAGAGAGCTTAAGTAATTTTTGACCCGACTCTGCCGTACGGCAGAATTGTATTCGCTTTCCAGTATTTGAATTGCCTGTTGGAAGCTGGTTGCGTATCCATCCGCCTTGTCGAGGTAGTATTTCTTGGCATCTCCCTGCAGCAGGTTGTGAAGGTACTGCGGTTTTTGGGAGGGAGATAGGGAGTAGTCTCGACAGAGCTGTTGATAGTCGTCGACGTACTCCATCCACGATTCCCCTAAGTCACCAGAAAACTTTTGTCCCTTTCTTTAAGCCTCATAGCTACACTTTGTGCCACTTCTTCTGCTGAGGTGTAGTTTGCAGAGGTCGGTGGTGACACCTGAGAAGCGGGCTCGGTTTCTTCTCTTCTGCTTGAACGCGAAGCAGTTGATCGAGGTCGACGACGAGCGGCGACGATTTCACGAGCCATCTCGATCGCCGCTTGTGTATCTTCGGCTTCCTCGTAAAGACCGTGCGCCAAGGTCATAACGATCCGGTGAGAGGCGCGTTGTTGCAAATTTCCACCTCGCCCATCCAGGAAGTTTCGAAGTTCTATATGAACAGCTGGCAGATCACATAATTCTTTGCGGAAAAGTGAGGCTAGGGGGAATATGTCCGCAATAGTGCGTTTTAAATGAACACCAGTGAGGTCTGGACTCGATTTTATGAACCGGATGGACGATATGAAACCCTTTTGCGCACCAGAAAGCTCACTCAAGGAGTTGTACGACATACCCTTCATGAAAGTGTATTCGAATGTTTCTGGGGCGGGGTTAGAAGGGTCTCCGCTCTCAGACGGCCCTGCTACATCATTGGAGTTGGAAGGCGGCATGGGTTGTACCGCTTGTGTTTTAGACACTGGCTTTTTGCTACAAACAATAGGTCAGAGAGGCACTTGTTCGATCGAGTGATTGGTCGCTCTTGTTAGGGTCCGACCCTTGGCGCCCGCTGCTCCAGCGGGAGGAAAAGGTCGGACCTCTGACGCCCGTAAACTGTACGGGTCAGGAGACGACTTCAGCTATCTGCCTACTACTGCGTTCAGGGAGTAGGTGCTTTGGTCCTTACGAAACGTCCACACCAGCCAGTACACAGGCCTTAATGGGTGTCTGGTTTCTTGCAGGGCACTTGCGCGATGGCTAGTCGAGCAGATGAGGTCCTCGTCTACCCAGCGCACAACACCCCTGAGGATCACCACGCCCGGAAACACCAGGCCCGAAAACCGACACCGTTATCTGCCCCAAAGGACCGGTGGGGTTCCCTGCCGGGGAGGGTCTCCTCGCGGTTCGAGTTGCCAGCCTCGCGTCACCGGGATATATACCCCGGGTCAACCGCTCTCCGGCAAAACAGGGCTCTCGTCCACGTTCCTAGCGTCAAAACAGCCACAACAACCGAAACCTTCACTCCCTTCCTTTGAGATCCAAAATAAACAATTCCGCCGAAAGTACAAACCCCAAAAACAAACAACTGCCTGCGAGTGACGGCGGCCCTGTAGAAGGAACTGCGATGGCTGGCGAGCGCCTGCAGTTCGGGCAGAGAGAAGCGTCCACATTACGCGCAGAGAGCGGCAGTACGCTAAGAGAGCGGCAGTTGGAAGTGGCGACAGTTGCGCCGCGACACAGTGGAGGCAAACGCAGGCAGCGGCGGCAGGCGGCGATGCAGCGGCGAGCAAGGGCCCGTCGGCAAAAGCGGCAGCAGCAGGCGGCGATGCAGTGGCCGGCGACGGGGCGGCGAGTGCGGCAGCAGCCATTGGCGTGACAGCGAGAGCGGAAACAGCCAGGGGCGGGGCGGTAGGCAGCGGGAGGCAGCGGCGCAGCGGCAAACGGGGCGCAGCGGAGAGAAGCGACGCGGTACAGCAGAAAGCAGCGGCGCAGCGGCGATATGGTGCAGGTGGAGGGCGTTGGGGAGGCCACCAACGTGGAAAAATGAAAAAGGGGGAAGGCAGCTGAGTCACGCAAGAAGGGTTTTCGCTCACGCAAGGGAGAGGCTCGGAGATGGCGGCGGGTCGTCGCTGAGCCAATTAAAAGAGAGGAAATAAAAACGTAAGGGAAATTTTTCCATTGATCAATGTAGGAAAGGTCCCAAAAAATAATGAAGATAATTTAAACAGTTTATTAATGTTAAGAGGGGCCTACGACCGACTCCTCTGACCCAACGGAACATCCCAGCAATCGGAGAGCCGTTCGCGAAGGGTGTGCTGACGACAAGTCTGTTCAAATCTGCGTCGGGGAAAAGATCGAGCACGAGCTGCTCGGACTTTCTTATATACTACATTTCTAACCCAGTAACATTAAAAGAAAGAGGCAAGTTCTCACTTGGCACGTGCCAACTGCGCGTGCTGTAGGGCATATGCGTATATCATTTTCACAGAAGGTTATTGTTACTGCAGGAACAGGAGAAATTCCCACATATTGTGAAACTGTCGCAGGCATTTTTATGCATAACTGTCTAAAACATCAAACATATATTCGAAAAACAAATACTGTATTGTCAAGGTTCCCATGCTGAGACCCTGTCATTTCTGGCCACCAAATGCCACATAACTCGGCAAGTTTCTTTCGGATCGCCAATAAAATGACAGAATCAGATTCAGCGCCACCGAATACGTAATATCCCAAAACTTTAATGCAAACAGATGCATTTCGCGCGAACGATACGCATTACAGTTCTGATCCAAACGCCAAACACGATCCCCGTCCGTTATTAGGTCCTGGCCTGGAGAGAGAAGGTATTCTAAGTTTCTTCGTCATTGTGCGCCAACTTGGCGCCAAATTGAATTTGGCGCACAATGACGAAGAAGCTTAATCGTCAAAAGAGACAGAACATTGTTCTGATTGCTGTGTTTTCAGCTGTTGAGAAAAACGAAATGACACAGGCACAAGCTGCCAAAAGGCAATGGTCTCCCTCGCTCGACCTTCCATTACAAGTACCACAATAGAGCACGGATTATCGAAAAGCTCCAGGGACGTGCAACGTCCAGGCATACCCCGCTTTCCCTGCAAGAAGAGGACTTCGTCGTTGAATTCAACCAGTCCTACGCAGACCAAGGCCGCCCAATCCACCGTTCAGATGCGGCACATGCAGTACAAATTATTGTTGAGAAAATGCCCACCGAGAGGAGGTCAAAGATAATGTTCCGAAATGGCCGGCCCGGGCGCAAGTTATTGGATTTGTTTTCGGAGCGCCACCAAGGCTCTATCACGTTTAGTAGGCCATCCTACCAAGAAGAGCAGCACTGGGTCGCAACCAATGCTGACGTTCTAACGCAGCATTTTTCTGCTGAAGTTGAGGGCCGTTCCTAACGACGAGCACGGTGTGCCAGCACGCAAGGACCCTGACATTTGGCATGAATAGATTGGTGGAATGAGAGGAAATAATTTATATAGTAAATGACAATGCGTTTTCAAAAACTGTGGAAGGGCGTAGAAACTCGCCATGTTCCACCTGTTCTGAGAGGTCGGTTCTCCGGTGTCATAACACATTTGAAAACTACTCCTCACACCTCTTATCATAAGCCGTCATTGTACCTCTTCGCGTATGATAAAGCAACGAAATGACTCTCCTTGTCGTCTCGCGTACCTAGGCTACTGTTATGGATATCCGCCTCCGTTCTACACCTGTAGACTAAATTTACAGTATACCTCCCCAACTTTCAATCGGGCGGTGGTCATTTTGTTTGGTCCACCGACGCACACCTCCCAACCCTCACTATGTCTGCTCTGTAACACCCCCTGCGCCCTTCCCCACCCCCTACCCCCTTCCCGGGCACCACCTCCCTCCCTGCCCTCGCGATGCCGCCCGGACCCCGGACCCCCGATCCTTGCACCCCCAAACCCCCACCTGCTCCCGCCCTGCTATGTGAGGGCAAGAAGCAGAAGTGGCTTCATCTGCGTTGACTGGGATGCAGTTGGGAAGGTGAAACGGCGATCTATGCGCTGGGCTTTTCTGTGCTGCTGATGGTGCATCAGAGGCATTGTGCATGCATCATACAAAATTTAGGTCATTTGCATTTCCGTACCAGATCACAAAATACGACCCACATACCGAAAGAATTTGTGTGTATAAAATTTATGTGCGTTTGTGTCTTTCGGAGTCGCCCAAACTTGCTGTATCTGGTCAGACGTGATGACATTGTTCGAAGACTCTCCCCGTCGATCACAGTGAATGTCTCCTCTGAATTCCCCTCAGCATTCTCTTCGTCTTTCTCCGCGACGCCACCTACGTACCTCCCCACGTCGCTCCACGAGGGCCCCCAACAGTACTCCTCGTGGGCAAAAAAATTCCTCATCCCTTCAAACCAATCAATACACCCACCCAATCCTCTTTCCCCTTCTGAATCCGCACACGCAGAAGAGAACAGCTCCTTGGCCACTTCACAAAAAATCTAACTCACCTTTTCAAGAGTCGGGTTTTTACCTTTCTGTCATGTCTAACAAAGGAAGTATTGCCAAAGATCGGGAAGGATTGGGGGTCAAAAAGTTAGAGGAAAGAAAGATTTGATCGTATTTCGGATTTACAAATACGTGCTATGCAATGTGAAGAGCGAAGAGTCAACCTTTGCTTTTTTAGAATCCAATGCTCATTGCCCGTCTTTTAGTGACTTTTCAGCACGAATAAGAGAAACCGATCAAACGATGCACTCACCGTCTTCCTGGGACGAACTTAAGAAGGCTTTAACGGAAGCCAGTGACACGTTAGAGACGTATGAAAAGGAGCGTTGAGGTCCATGGATGGAAATGAGGAACCGAAGCCATTCTCTTTGTCTGAATTTGCACGTCTCGCTGTAATCATCAAAACTGATGAAGAGTGCAGGCAGGCTATGGAGAAGCTCCAGCTAGAGTTGACGAGGGGAGAAATTGATGGAGGGAGAACAAAGGAATGCTACTGGGGTGCAATTGCTAGACGCTTCAACGACAATTCGTTGCGGCCGTGTATGTCTTTCGTCGGTTTTTGCGAAGAAGCTGATCCAGCGCGGCTTCCGTTGACCTATAGACCGGCTTCAGTCTTGAAAACGCAGTTTCAGAATGCACGCAGTCATTTTACATCCGCAAAAAAAGGTGGGAACTTTCTGGGCAAAATGATCCACAACAGTTCTGGGGATTTGTGCATTGCAAGAATCAGGATTCAAAATTTCCAACGTCGATTGGGAAGCGCTGCATAATTCTTTTTCGCGTTTCTGACCTTGGAACCCCATCGGCGGATACATTTTTCATCAATATTTCAACGAAATCGATGAAGAATGGAGAGTACGAAGAAGGCATAGTTGCAGGGATCCCAGCTAATACTGTTGACAATCCAGTACTTCAGGACAGAAAAAAAGGCGCGTGAGCACTGACTCGCAACAGAATTCTGCATTAAGCGAAATGAAGGGCATGGTGGAAAAGCTTGTCGGGCAGGACAGATTGTTTGTTAGTAGAATGGCAAGTATGGGTGCCCTCGAGGAGGGAGATATCAAGAAACCGGAGGAAGATCCCAAAACAGGTCGAATGAAACGCATAGAGAGGATGAGTCATTGCGTTAAACTAATGGACGAACTCAAGACCTCCACGGCACTTGCAAAGGAGAGAAATAAGCATGAAGAGTACATCTCTTTTTTAAACAGTCACTACAAGCTGTTAAGGGAGGAGTGCAGCGAGCTCCATTACCAGAAATAACGGCAAGATGCACACAACTGGAACATCTCTAAGAGGATTACCTCTTCGCTTATCTTCTCTTCATCCCCCCATCCCCTCTCCCTTAGCTCGTCTTCCATCAAAGACTTGCAAGTGCTCGTCCCGCGCATGGTCTTCATATCGTCCTGGCGCATTCGGCGCCTTACCACCGCCACCGCACAGAGATTGGCACTTCGTACCGAACCGGAGATGCTGATCTCGCCAGCACAATCTTACTGCGCATGCTTCTGTCCGGCCGGACAGAAGCATGCGGCAGCGGCGCTCATCGTGACGTAGAGATGGTTTCGAAAGGGGTCGCGGGATTGAGAGATGACTTTTAAGCTTTTACGCGTGAAGCAGCGGAGGAGCACATCAAATCGTTCAATCGCCATTGGATGTGGAATCGGTACGTGTATGGCTGGTGCAATCATAATTGGGCCGCTTTTTGATCCCGCCGCGGGGACACCGTGTGAGTTGATCCGCAGCAGGAGAAAAGACCAAGGTCTTACTCGCTTCGTCCAGCTCTTTGGGGACGGGGAGCTCGCGATAGATACCGCTCGCGTCTTTGCCTCCCAAAGGAAGAAATGGCGTTATGCTCGCCCGCATTCGCAGCCCCCATCCTCGTCTCCAAGCGGCCGCGCAGCCTCTCCATCTCCACGAGTTTCTCCTTGCGCCGTTTGTGCCTCTGCAAACTCTATCGCAATGCGCTCCGCCTGGCTCCCAGCCCTCTCCACGACACCCGCACTCTGCAGATTTCCGCCTGCGACTCGATCGTCGGCTCCGCCCCGGACAATAAGGGCCACGTGTGCGCGCCCGACTTCATCCCAGCGGGCTCCTTCACTATCCTGCCGGAAAGTCAAGACGCGCCAGGTCGTCTCCATCGCCGACGCCAAAGCCGTGCTAGCATAGTATGCGTGCTCGACCTGCTCGGAGCCTGGCGTGCTGCGGTGCGATGTGCTGTACCAGGTCACGTCCCTGGGGACGCCGAAGGGCCGCTTTTATCACATCTGGATCGCGTTTGAACACGCTGCCGCGTACACAGCCCATGACAGGACCACCCACGCCGCTAGGTTAAGGCTGTGGCTGGAGAACCCGGCAGGGGGGGAATGTGCTGTGGCGCTGACCAAGCTGTCGTACCAATCGAGCATCTCGAGGCTCTGCGGCCGTCTGTAGAGGGATGGCGGTCGGACATTGATTACACCGTCGAGACGGATGATGAGAGGAATCACAGGATGGCAGACGCCACTATGAAATTGATACGAGGGAATAGTCCTACGGTGTCAGATAACGTGCGCAATTCGTTGGAAGTTCTTGTCTCCAGTGTGCCGCTTGAGAACGTCACCGTGCTTGTCGCGTCCGCTACGGACGTGTCAAGTGACGCCGTCCCGTCATTGACGAGAATTTGTGAGCAATACGCCGAAGACCTGGAAAAGAGCGTCCGCGTTGTTCGTACGGTAATTCTGGCGGAGCGAAACAACGCTCGAAGAATCGCCGTTATCACAGTGCATGATTCCAAGCGCGAGGACGGCGCCTTCTTTCATACTGACAGGGCTGCAGACCTGATCGGTGACGATGGAGGGTCCGTGACCCGTCACTTTTCTGTTTTTCCAGATAAGATAGGATGGGAAAAGCCGTCAACCCTGCTGGACCAGGAAGAGGAGCCCCGGAAAAAGGGAGATAAAGCTTAAGCGTTCTTGGACCACTTGCATAATGCAACAGACCAAGACTACAAACTTTGAAGCAGGTTGCACAGAAGCGCATTGATGTGATCCCTGAGCTTGGACTGACGCACTGCGGGCGAATTTTCTTTATTAAAGAGGGCTGCGACTGACGGCCACATTTTTTATTGTTCGATGTTATAAGTAATGTTGCGAAGAACGCTTGTAGAATAAACTGTTTTACAATGTCTCGTTAAGACACGAAGCACAAGAAAGCACTGCAGAACGAAGTCCAGGGTGTCGCGGCCTTCCCTTGTGGAGCTGGAACACCCTCAGAAATATCGCGAGCCAGATTGAGAGAAGGTATCGTTCTTCTCAAGTGCCGACCATCCACCTCCTAAACAACCCCTCCCACCAACCCCTAGCTGAGCCGCTCTATTGATGAGCGTGTACCGAGCGTGAAAAAAGGCCAAGTCATTGGTACGGGGAAGTGCCCCGCAGCCTGCGCTCCAACAACAAACGGGCGCGCACGCTTTCCGTGATGTCGTTCTCATCCAATCGACTCCGGGAGGCGTCCAACTTGGGCCACACAGCAGCGGCGCGCAGCTCCAACACGCGAATGCAGACTGGGACGGGATGGCCGACCAAGTATTGAATGGCTCTGTACCTATTGCTGTATCACGCATCTGTCCATCACTCGCAAAAAACAATCTCATTCGAAAAACAAACTCTCCTTACAACTGATCGCTCGGGTTGGTCATAGAGGCAAGGGAGGGCGCAAAAGCCACTTTGATTCAACAATCTGTACCATGCGTTGTCTGCAGCGTGATTTAGAACTTTTCGCGAACTGCAATTCCATTCCAGCCACTTCCACCGAATGCAGATACCAATCAGCCTCTTCAGCTTGTACAGCATCCATGTTCGCTCTTTTTATGATTCGTGGACTAATTGCACCGCTCTCCTCTCTTATAAAATTGTGTAGCTTCATAGCTACACAAATTACGCGTGTAGATGTTTGCACAGAGAAGTTCAAATGATACAGCATTCGCCATTTTGACATAAGTAACCCAAAAGCCTGCTCAATATGCATGCGTAATGATGACTGATGAAAATTAAATGCATCCTCCCATTCGCTTGCCACTGTTGACGAGACCGGCGTGATTAATGATTCTGTACATGTGTAGGCTTCGTCTCCGGCTATCCAAAACCCTGAGTAGAGCTTTTGATCTCGCAAAAACATTCCCAGAGCCGACACATTGTGAGCTAGGGAATCATGTGTAGAGCCTTTACATAATGCTGAAAAAGATAGGAAACGGTAGTCTGCGTCTGCCATAGCCTGCACGGGAATCGAATAGTACCCTTTCCGGCAGAAAAAAGATGCTGGATCATGATCGTGGCTCGGCTTCTTTACCTTAACCGCGATGCCGTCCTGTGCCCCACACACCCAGAAAGGGGGCTGTGTGGTGACCTTGAGAGTTTGAAGCGTTGGGCCATGGACGTCAAATGATCGACATTCTCTGGAAGTCCCGGCAAGGACATCCTTGTCATAATTGCCGCACAGCAAGTATGAAAATGTCATATAAAGCTGTCTGTGAAATGTCCCATAACATTCGAATATTTAAGTAGCTTGCACCAGCCAGTAGTCTAAGGGTGATTGATAACCGGACGTCAGCATGAATTACATTGCGATTAGTACCTGTAAAACTATTTTGCTCAAGTGGAAGAGATGGTCCGATGCGCTCGAGGAGTTTCGCGAAAAAGAAGCGAGGCATGCGGAACGCCTTTGCAAAGGTTACGTCATCAAGGGACCTTGTGATGCCTTGAAATGAGACATTTGCAAGTGTCCCCGTCTTCGTGAGACGTTTTCGTGAACTGCTTGCCTTTTTGCGCTCGGATCAGTGTAGCCACAAATGCGCAGACTACAATTTTCTTCAGCCTTGCCTTTCTCACAGAAATTGCTGCCTGGAGGCATTTTCTGTGACCGAACAAGTGATTGCTTCCCATCATAAATCCCCCCAAGAATGGTGAGCCTTCACCGCGTTCTCTGAAACCAACAACATTCTAAATCTCCTTTCTCTCCGCCGGATCATGCCCTAATTGAATAACAGTGGTGGCCTCTTATCTGGCGAGAGGTGGGTCACGAAACATAGAAAGGACCAGTGGTGGACCACAGCATCATTACTGTACCCACGTGGAGAAAGAGCGCATTTGGTAAATCACTTTACGGCGCTCAAATCCAGTTTTTGATCTCAAACAATCTCACTGCATCGGTCCACTTTAACCTTCTACTTGATCACCGCCTTCCCCAGCACTTTCGCCGACGCATTTTCCACATTCCTCTCCGATCGTCAATTGCCATCTCTTCCGCCTGCACGTCATGGCCACCTCACACTCCAATCCTACCGCATCCCTCCACTGTCGATCCCCCGTTCTCTCCCGCGATGTCCTTTCTCACCCGCTGGGGCGGGGTCGCCCGCCGCCTAGCCTCCCACTCCTCCTCCTTCAACGCTCGATCTCTCCCCTCGCAAGTTCTGCGCGCCCTCGTCACATCCCCCCTTTCGTCGCCGACGCGGGCACTCTTGGCGCGGCGTCCACCTCTACCGAGCTCGTGTCACCGCGCGGCTCCGGGGCCCTGCCCATCGGCTACATCGATGACTACCAAAACCACCCCCATCGCCACATGCCCGACGAACCCACCAAGCGCGCGTTCACCTACATCGTCCTCGGCACCACCAAATTCATCGACGCCTCCGCCGCCCGCGTCCTCGTCCTTAAGCTCATCTACACCACGTCTGCGTCCGGAGGTGTGCGTAGTTTGGGCGGGAGGGAGGAGGGTTGTATGAGTTGATGGGCGTGGGACAGGAGGACGATAGGGGGAAGGGATAGGGCGGGAGGGAAGCTTGTGTCCGGGAGTTAGCGTTTGTACATATGCAGATCGGGGCGCGGGGTATGGGCGGCATCGCGAGGGTAGGGAGGGAGGTGGTGCCCGGGAAAGGGGTAGGGGGCGGGGAAGGGCGCAGGGCCCAGGGGGTGTTACAGAGCAGACATAGTGAGGGTTGGGAGGTGTGCGTAGTTTGGGCGGGAGGGAGGACGGTTGTATGAGTTGATGGGTGTGGGACAGGAGGACGATAGAGGGAAGGGATAGGGCGGGAGGGAAGCTGGTGTCCGAGAGTTAGCGTTTGTACATATGCAAGTCGGGAATGGAGGGATCCGGCGAGAAGGCCAAGACATGGCTCTCCATGATCCGCACACCACAGCCGCTGCAGCTTTCGTCTTGTTTCTTTACTTTTCACGCAACTGCACCAATCCTCTTTGTTACCCTCAGCCTCCCCTCCTTTGAGCCTCCCCTTCTTTGATCCACGCGTGACCCACGCACCAAACCCCGACTCCGCCATCCCCCTCGCGCATCACAGCAATGAATACCCCTACCACTGCCTTCCCCCGCCCCCCATCCCCTTCTTGCCGCTGCAACCTCCGCGTACATCCACCTGCCCTTTTTTGCGCAGCGCTGCGCATACTGCGCCTTCCCGATGGTCGTGTCCGAGAACGCCTGTCTGCCGGCAGCCACGCACCACCCGCCGCCGCCGCAAGCATATGTCGAAGATGTCGACGTCTTCTGCCGCGAGATCCGCGCCTTCGCCTCGCGCTGGCCGTCCCTCCAGCGCGCCCCGCTCTCCACGCTCTACGTATGCGGCGGCACCCCGTCGATGCTCCACCCTGACTTCCTGGCCCGCGTCCTGCACCTCGTCCACCGCTGCTTCGGCCTGACCCCCGACGCAGAGGTCACGTGCGAAATATATGGAGGAGGCTTTCGAGTTCCTGTTCAATAAAAGAAGATTTACGACCAGTACCACTTGCTACTAATTTCTGAGGAGTACGGTTTCGTTTCGAGCGACCTCTCCGGATAAACAAGCGGCGCTGGGTTGTTACCGGGTGAGACGAAGCGGGAGGAACAGCAAGATCCCGACAACCAGAAGACGGCAGACTTCGACGAGAGGGGGCAATGGGTGAACGTTGACACAGTTCGTTTTGTTCAATGGAAACGATGCGCGGCCATAGCTGTACGCATTGGGGCCTTGTCGGACAGAGGGAGATGCTATACGGGGAGCAGGATTGTAAGAAGTAAGGCGAGATAGGAAAAATTGGGATGGTAAAGGTCGGTGGACCAAACAAAATGACCACCGCCCGATTGAAAGTTGGGGAGGTATACTGTAAATTTAGTCTACAGGTGTAGAACGGAGGCGGATATCCATAACAGTAGCCTAGGTACGCGAGACGACAAGGAGAGTCATTTCGTTGCTTTATCATACGCGAAGAGGTACAATGACGGCTTATGATAAGAGGTGTGAGGAGTAGTTTTCAAATGTGTTATGACACCGGAGAAACGACCTCTCAGAACAGGTGGAACATGGCGAGTTTCTACGCCCTTCCACAGTTTTTGAAAACGCATCGTCATTTACTATATAAACTATTTCCTCTCATTCCACCAATCTATTCATGCCAAATGTCAGGGTCATTGCCTGCTAGCACACCGTGCTCGTCGTTAGGAACGGCCCTGGGCACCCGATGAAGGATTTTGGCATTGACTCTCAGCGCATTGCCGATCTGGACGAAACTGGCTTCACGCCAAACTGGGACAAAGCGGGAAGAATACATCACAAAATATTTCTGCGAAGGGAGAGCAGAGGAGCCCCACAAGCGAGAGCCCTGCATTTCCGAAATGTCAATCGAGTCACCTTGCTTCCTGTTTTGTTCGCAACCGGGGATGCTGGTCGGTCTCTTTTTGATACACCAGGAGCGGCTTTACCGTACCGGGTCGTGGCTTTGCCAAACGGTAAGCAGCTTTTAACCGATTAATTCATGCCTGCAACCGGGTCATTTCATACTATGCGCAAAGAGATGGCTGGTGTGGATATGAAAACTTTTTAGGAGATGGGCTGTGTCGTTCGTGTCGGATTGGAAAAGTCTTCTGAGCGGTGGGGGAAAGATTTTGCTCATATACGACGGGTATAGAAGTCATGTGGGTATACGGGTTCTGAAAATTCTTAAGGAAGGTAAAATAATTGCTTATGCATTGCCCGCTCACACGAGCCGTACAACTAAACCCTAAGACGTGGGCGTGTTCGGTCCTTTTAAACAACACTTAAATCGGTTGATACATGAAGCATCCGAGGCATGTGCAGCAAGTCCAATGGAGGTATTCGTTCTGATGAAGTTAATGCGCTCCGCCTACGAGTGTGTATTCACTAGATCAAATAAACAAAAGGCATTCAAGAAATCTGGTATTTGGCCACCTAATCCTGCAGCAGCTCTAACCATACTACGGCCAATTAGTACCTCTGCTCTATCCAAGATGGTAATCGTGCAAGAATCAACACGGCTTTTAAAGAAAAGAAGGGCTGAGAAGCAAGCGGGGTTAAATTTGGAGCTGGTTTTCCTTAAACGGGGCTTTGTTAACACTACATACGGCTCAAATTTAACCAGTCAGGAGGATCTTGAACACTGTGCATCACGAGTGCAGGCAGATAGAGCAAGAAAGGCTCGCGAGACGTACAAAGCGGCAGAAAAGGAGGAGAAAGAACGCCAGGAATTTGAGAAGACAAAGAAGGAGAGACTGGCGCTCGTAAGGAAGCAATTGGACGCCAGAATTTGTCTTTACAACGTCCCGGACATATTGCCGAGATCATTCTCAGTTCGCCGCGCTATTTGAAAGCGCAACAGCGATACATAGAAGATCGGACTTATCGCGGATTAACGTGGGAAGTGTCGCTCGCGGCGATCTAGAACTTGGGAACCAACATGCCCCGAGTACTGCACTGTGAAAATATCTCAGCGTCCGAGATGTTGATTTTCAGCATTTAATCTATACAAACAAATGCTGTCAGCATTTCATGTCCGAATTACGAGAACCTTTCATGGTGCCAGATCACCATTCAATAGCACCGCTTTCGTGGCCTTTCTCTCAGCCCACTTGCAAATAGACATCAACAGGGTTACAGGATTCGTTTGCATGTCGTCTGCTCTCCAAGCCAAAGTAGGAATCATTCGCAGTGGGTGAGAGGACGCTATTTTTAATTTTAAAATACTAGAGTTGTTCAAAAAGGGGGTACAGCTCTTGTAGTTGTCACTGAGACCGTATAATTGGCAAAATACATGTGTTCGTGCCCGGTACTTTTTGGAAGAAGGCCCAACGAAGCGCTTTACGACCTGCTTCAATGCTTTGCTAACAACGATCGATGATGGCGGCGATGTGTATTATGGGCTGTGAGGAAGAAATCCCAATTCCATGTGGCGCAGTTGTGCTTGGTGCAGTCTCTGCTGTGGTGTAGACTTGGGTTTGCTCTCTGATGTCCATTCCAATATTCATTGTGAAGAAGCGTATCTCGTTTTCCATGAAGAAATCGAAAGGAGAAGAATGAATAACAAACGCAAATATTATCGAGAGCGATGTGGGGCTATCGGATTTTGGAGAAGTACAAGAGCGTGTATGGTGATAGATGTAATCACCTGAAACATGATGCCAGCAGCGATTGAAGCCGCCGTCGCACTTTGTAAATAATGATCCCATGTTAGTGCAGTACACTGCAGGAGTACCAATTTTAATTTCCGGTTGGGCATGGTAGATATCATTGGTAAACAACGGGCGTCTTGACAGGTTGTATGTAGGTACAGACAAAATGGAATGGTGGGAGTGCTGATCCATTGGGCAGTACTCAAACAAGGGCTTTGTTACATTACATGAGGCCCGTAACAAGCCACATATCAACGCTTCAGCTGACTACCACCCTACAGATTTTATTCACAGGTTATGTACCGGTGTACGGGCATTCATATACGTACGGCATACGAGATGCCCGCACAAGCTTGGTATGCACAGGCCCGGTTGGCGCGGGATGCGGTGGTGGACGAACGAGAAACAAGCGGGGAGACGGAACGTGGTGGTGCGGTGTGTCGGGGGTTCGGTTTTTGTTGTCTGATATGATCATGACGAGCACAGGGGGCGTTACTGGTTTGCCTTTGTAGTAGTCTAGATCTGGAGAGGATACTTACCAAATAAACTACATTGTGTGACTAGGCTACCAAAGGGAAGATTGCTACGTAGGAAGCCTTTCAAACGTACAAAATGCCGTAGTTCTGAAAGCTAGGTAACATATTTCAAAAAAGGAAAAGTACAACTGAGGCCCCAAACGGCTACTGTGGGTGGTAGGTGCCATAAATGGTGCTCCAGCTTGAATATAAGCGGAAATTCTCCGACGGGGAACAAGACCGAGTCTGCGTCCATATTCGAAACACAGTAGCTGTGTTCGACGTAAAAAGTGCCAGCGCAGATGCAGAAACGCTCCCTGTTGATAACGAAAGTTTGAAAGCGTCCCGAGATATGAGCGCTGCTTCCAGAAGCGGTGGTCGAAGAGGTAGTGAACCAGGAACCCAGAATCGGACGAGTCATATCAGCGTAGATTGCAAGTTTATCGGGATTGGGGAAGGGTTTATCAGGCAGATGCTTGGATGGGCCCAGAAAGAAGTGCCTGAGCGTCGACCGGATTTGACTCTGCCGACTAGCAATTGGCGCAACCGTGCGGAGGCGGGGTTGAGATGGGCATCCATTTCTTTGAAGGGAGTGAAAAGATGTTCATTCCCTATCCCTCAGTCCTCCTCGCCGGAAGACCGCAACATTACCCTCCTTCTTTCAGGGATGAGAATGATTTTCTTTCTGCCCTCATCCAGAAAGCCCTTTTATCTCCTCGCTGGAGCTCCATGTTTACCACGGATTCCATTACAATTGAGTGTAAAATGGCCTTGCTACATGATAAGTTCATCAGACGGAAGCTGAAGCAGACGCTGGCAGATGCACTGAGTAAATAGAAGCGAGATGCTCGAGACGAGCTCTTCAAATTCTACGTTATAGTATGCTTTTATTAGGAAAGAGCCCCATGGTGTCCCGGTCTGAGATGGAGAAGAAGTTTCACCAGACGGAAGACGCGGGGAAGAAGCTTCTGCGGAACGTTGAAGGGCATGAGACTTTGGACATGTCGTGGTGGCGTACTGCAACTGCGGAAGAGCTAACATATGAGGACCACATCGTGACAGCTTGCCTCCAGGAAGCAGTGGATGGTGATTTATTCTTTAAGAACGCGGCTGCAGTACAGCTAATGAAGGAGTTAATGTGGTTCAGTGCAGTTATTGAGGACAGAACCGTTGATGAGAGTTTGATTATATACTTGGCACTTCGTGATGCCCGAATAGCCACTGTAGTGCAATGTTTGGGTATCCTAGACGTTCGAAGGGGCCAGCATCAGCGAATATTTAGCAATTATTACCACTCTTTCCTCAAGCTTCCCGTACAGCAGATTCTGTCAAAGGTTTTTGAGGTCGTCATTTAAATTATCCTTCATGAGCGAGAAACGCGACTGGAGTTGTGATAACCCAGTGTTAAGAACTGAACGCGCAACGAGAGTGGCAACTGTTGTCGCAGAGATTCCGTCTACGAAACATCTCTACATCGCCGTTCGTTCCGACTGGTTCAACAAGACCGTATCAGATATGCTATAAGGGTGTAAGAGCTGCGGGTGATTGACAGGACTGACGGTGTGCGTGTGGATCTCGGAGATCTCGAGATTGGGGTGGTGCAGGGGAGCGGGCAGGAGCGCTGGGCTTTGTGCTGCGCGGAGTAGCGAGCTGCCGGAGGGTGCGGCCTTGGGCGGGGCAGGGTAACGCATAGCGCGTTCCACGGTTAATCGATGTGGCTAGAGAAACGAGACTTAGTGTCGCGGGTGAGCAAACGCTTCGCATTTGAAGATCCGCCTCGCTTTGAGGGAAGGCCGGGACAAACATTAACGGCATGATTCCCAACGGTCTTCACATGAACGTACACCTTGGATCTAGTGAGGTCGTCGGCGGCGGGTTGTTAACACACTCACAGTGGGATTGATAGAAGAAATGTAAAACGAACGAGACGAGAGGGCGAGAAACCGATGCCCCTTGCATGGCGTTCCGCATCGTCGTTACCTTCACATACCACTGCTGCCAAAAGTCCATCTTCTGCAAGTGCCATGAATTCGGACAAAAGATTTCTTCAATATTACATTAGCTCCTATCCTCCATTCCAAGAAATTGTACTTCTTGTTGAAACATCAGACGCAATGCTCCGATTTACACGTGGATATAGATAATCGGGAAACATGGGTTCAGGCGTTATTATGAATATTCGTATGTGCGGAGAAGCTCTCAATTCTTATCCTTGAGAAGAACTAAAAACTGTGGAGAAGCTTCGCTTTCCAGAACAGATATGTTCTCACAATTCGGCTTGTCTTTCGGACTGCTTTCGATTGGAGTAATGTCTTCGTCGGGGAGTTCAGGGACTCACAGTTACTCTGACGGCTTTAATCCACCTCGCCGTCCGCTTCATCGAAAGCGCTAAAATTCTTTTGAATGATCTTGTAAAACCTGTTCACATAGCATCGATGATATATTAAGTGTAACGGCTCGACGAATGGCCCAGAGGGAAAGTTCTACTTCACTACGGGACTTGTGACCGCCAGAGCAGACCCCTCTACGATGCTAAACCACGGTGCAGGTGCAGTTGTCAAAAAGATCCTCTTCTCTTGCGCGTCTTTGAGCGCAACAAGGAGTGCCCGTATGATATGTGTTGTCATTCAAGGACTACTGCAGACATACACACCAGAGGACCTGGTCTACGTCGTCCGCCAGGACAATGCATCTCATATACTGTACGAACATTAAGCAATGTTTACTGGTGATGTCCTCTACCGAGAGTCGCACAAGAGCAAGTAAATTCGCGATCCATAGAGTGCTACCTTCAGTTTTTGAATGAGAAGAGGGGCTTCCGTAACGCCCAGACGAATTATTAGCAAATATTCTTTGCAACTTATGCCTCTGAACTGGTTCATAGTGTATTGTTTCCATCTCCCTATGGAACTCATCCGGCGAGGAAATGTACCCCCGCATTACGTACGCGGACTTAACCATATTAAGACGAATGTGAGGGGTGGGAGCCGTGGAACATAGTCGTGAAACGTCCTACTCAATAAGATGTATCAGAATATTTGCGCTCTGTTCGCCGACTTGACGGAAAAGCTCAATGAATTCTTGTCGATGAATACCCCAAAGCGGCTATGCAAAGCTTTTCGCAGGTTGTCACTCGACATCTTTTATGAACACTGCCGCTGCTTCACAGGTCGCTTTAAAACGTGATAAATTGAGGCGAAGCCCATCTCAAACCAAGTCGGCACCATATACAGGTCGAAGAGTTTTCATTTGAGCAGACCGGGATGATTGCTGTCTATGGCTCACACGTGGTATTTTTATATTCCTCTTATGTTCTATTCGTCTGACAGATTATTCCATAGCAGTGTCCCTTCATATCGATGTCTGACGATAGCTCTGCTTAAATAAAATATGGGAACGCTCGAAAACTCCAGCATTGCAATGCTGCAGGCCATCCATGACGCGTATATGAGGACCGAGGTGATCAAGAGGATGAACTTTGGATGTTTTGAACACGGAGGCGTGATGTTCCGCCAATATAAGCTTCACAAGTTCAAGTGGAAAAGAGGAGAAACTGAACAATTGGAACGTGTTAACTGTTCAGTTATACCCATTTTCCATTCTGGGGTGAGACCACATCTCATTGCCGAGTGCTGGATGTTTGTATACTGCGTAAATATGGCCGTAACAGAAGCGAAATGTGCTTCATCACAGCACCGGTTTATGCAAGCTCCTATGAAAAGGCATACCATGTCAAGGGCACGGAAGTCTTTCGCTTCCAGCATGCCTCGAAGTCCCTCATCTATGTAGATTCCATTCAGATAGTGTCCTTTGTCTCCTTTCCAGAAATCCACGTACAGACAAGGCGCGTAGTAATCGCTGTTAATACCGGCAATAATGGCATTGGCGCCAGCCAGAATTGATTTACGTGCTGTCTTGAAAGGTCTCGACCTTTCGATTTGGCACCTTTCGTCTTCATTAGTGTCTGCAGAGTTCAGGCGATGAGGAGCACTTATCTTCATGAGTTATGAAATACCCATAAATAAATTTTTGTAGCGGCTCAAATGAAAATACGCAGTACATATATTTATTGGCGTGCCCCGCGGAAAAAACACACATGATTCCAAGAAGGAGAGTACCTTGTAGAGAGATAGACGTGCGATAACATTGTGGTATTCGTGTAGGGCTTCGTGAGACCGTCTTGGTCTGTTCTGTATCGCATGGCGTACTGCCGCTTCTATGAGAATGAATGACTGTTCCCGTGCGTAGGACGTTTCTTCTACCTTTCCGAGAAGGCACCATCCAGTCGAGGCGCGTTTTTCGCGAGGTACATGGCACCGATGAAATGGTAGTTTTGTGAGGATACTGGAAAGGACTGCAGTCATGTATTTGCCTTTATTAAGGTCAGCGCAGTAGTTGTAAACGATAGGAAAACATGTGCGAGTTGTACCAATTTTGTCTTTGCAAAGAAAGCTGGTTCTTGTAAGACCACAGAGAGGAGCGGGCATATTATTCATAGTTTTATGCAAAACGGCCATTCGACTACCACGATTATTTGAGATGGAAGTGACATACATTTCCTGTAGGGTGGGGGTCTTCGTGCAAGGGCTGACGTCGACTGGGATGACCCCGACATTTGTGCTCCCAGTAGTTGAAAAGGGAGATGCGGACGAGATAAGAAATAACGGCTGAGGTCTTCAGAGTAGTGTATCTCTTGTCTATATAAAGCTGTATGAAACCGACAATGGACTGGGCCCCGGGTTGGGGGTTCCATTCCACACAAAGTCGTCTTGCAGTGATCTCATTACAGCTCGGGCAGTGCGCGTTTCCAGTGGATGATTGAATAGCTCGTTCCCGTCCGAATCTTTCTTTGTTGTGGGAGAGTATAACCTACGATATTTTCTGTGTTGGTCAAAGACAGCTGCTTTTGCAGGATTTCCACGGCGTCATGCATTTAGACAGCTGTCTGGTACTAGTACCAGAGTACGTGCCTGCATCGTCGATGATTTAGTCGAAAGAGAATCTGCTGTGAGATAGATGCTCATCAACGAGTGAGGTCGTAAGGGAACGACATTTGTATGAAGTGCGTATAGTGCAGTCAAATTTCGACATAGAGAACGCGGGATCTTTGAGTATGGATATTATTTCATTGATTGCGGAGGGTCTACATCATCCGAATTGAAGTCATTATTGAGCTTGGGCTTTTTCGTGGCGTTTACATAGGCATATTAGAGCATCGTCGATTCAAAATTACTTCTGCGTCGACCTCCCCATCTAGAAAAAAGGTTAGCATAATAGGAAAAGCGCATCTGGAACAAATTATATCTCCCCATGTTACAACGAACCTTTACACACTTCCTCACCAAACGCAGATCCAAGTTCTTTGCACCACTTGATAAAAGCCGTGCCAAAGTTGTTCGCTTTGAAACTTGCGAAGATCGCGGACATGGCCTGTACTGTGCTGGGCGCCTCGTTACCTGCCATTCGACCTGATTGAAGCCATTCGCGAAGCAGTGGAACGAGACGAGACTTATCACTCACTCTTTGTCATGGTAGAGATGAACGAGGAAGGAGGAGTTGACAGTTGGGACCAAAAAAAGAGATTGTACTTTTTGTCCAAATCAAAAATACTATATCATTTTGCGTTTTGTATCTCTCCCGCCACGCTCATCAATAAATGCGGCAAACTGGCACGCATTTTAAACTCGTGGATACGTGGCACTTTGTTCCACAAAGAACGAAATGTCTGTGATTTGTACTGTATAGATTGAGAAACTGGTGGCTGCTTTGTAAAATTTGAGCACATTGCTGTCAGTATCCGGTCCAAATGCTCTTTAAAACTTGATTTAGTCGTATTATGGCCCAATTAATGGCTTTGCAGATGTTTGTTTAATTGAATGAGGACAAGCTTTGTGCAATTTATCTATGCCGGGAACTAGCTCCAGTATATACTTGGTGCAGGAAATCATCATGTATTGTACGGTTTCATGTGAGAAGCGGGCCAAAAATGTGTAAAGTAACGACAAATCATCGATATGTCAACGAATATATCAGTTTGAAGTCATATTTCTGAGTGGACATCAATGTGGTCTTCGAACAATCCTAGTTACACTTTCCCCCGTGGACTTGAGACAGAGTCATGTCAGATGATCAGTAGATGGAGCTCCTTGACGACTTTCAAGCCTATTAAAAGAGCTTTTCGAAGTTTTTTTGTAGTGTCATCCCTCGTGGCCTCCGTTATTTTCGCAGATATTGCCCAGATTCTTCGGTTCAGTGCACAAGCGAAGCATCCTCTCCGGGCACTTCTTTTCTTGAATGTGTACTTTACAGAGGCTATCCACAGCTCGATCTCAGGGTTGAGTCCTAAGAAATTTCAAAAATGGTCTATATGTGTATATCAGAACCCTATCATTTCTCCGAAATGTATGTGTACAAAAGGAAAGGCTTGTTTTGTCGTTCAGAGTTTGACTAGCAGTTTCTAGCTCATCTCGGAGGGACTTTTTGAGGGGAAAGAATATAAAGCTTCTGTTGACGGAGTGGATTTCATGATTGTGAAGCCGAAGCCGTTGTCAAGCGCTTGGTATTCTCACACATTTCATAGACCAGGCCTCAGGTATGAAGTGGTAATATGTATCGGCTCTGGTTCGATAGTATGGGCACATGGCCCGTTTCACTGTAGAAGCTATAACAATCGGCCTATTTATCCACTAAGGATAAAGGAGGCGTTTTTATCTGCAGAACGTATGGTAGCAGATGGAGAATATCGCGACAAGACGTGTAGTGCTTTGCAACGCGCCGATCGAGAATCATGGTTGTTTTTCAACCACGTCATGAGGCTGCAAAGAAACGCTTGAAGTAGTTAGACGTCCTCTCCGAAAGATTCTGGCACCAGCCATCCTTTCGTTCAGATTTATTGCTGTTGCCAATATGACGCAAGTGCTTATCGCAAAAGGCGAGCACCTATTCAAGATATTACAGAACCAAACGTGAGGTAGTAGGTTCTTGGAATCGCCATTATATGCAGTGAGGTGTTCACCATTTTGTATGCAATAAACGCCTGTCTGCGTTTATTGCTATATGAGTGTGATTGCAATAGGTCGTATTCTACAAATGACGAAAGCGTTGGCCAGCACACTACTGCTGTGAAACCCTATGTAATGATTGGATCAGTGATCGGGACTTGGTAAATGAAGGTATACATGGGAATCGACATTGAATCAAGAACAAGTCGTTGTATCTTCATACGCAACACCTTTCATCGTAGTGACAAAAGGGTGTACGCATCAATGGAAGGCAATGAGGAAACCGAATGCAATAGTCAACTGAGAGGAAAGGTCGCAACCTTAATGAGCTCTGTCAGCGGCATAGATAGATTGGTGACGTGAAGGAAATGTACATTGTTACAAGCAAAAGCTCTAGTTCAATTAGCAACGCGCCAGAAGTACCAAATGCAGCATACAGTAATACTGCATAGACAATAGCGGCGGCAACAAGGAGACGCGAGAATGCACTACTTAAGCAGCGGTGTAACGTAATAACGAAGGATACCGTCGGCAGCCCAGTGTTCATGCTGATTAGCTTGTCATCTTGTCCATCCCCTCATCGTAGCCCTGTGTCCATATCCCTACCTCAGCCATAGCCATCTGACCCGTGATTCAATTATGGCCAACACTCCTACAAATGTATGGTACTACGTCCTGTAAAGGAGTTTGCCCTAATTTTCGGTTAGCGTCCTAATTGCTCGTCTATTTTACTTTTAATATTAAATCAAATAAAGATTTCTTCGTCCTGACAAGCCCGAATCCATCATGAGTCACAAACAAGAGCCGTCCATCTCAAAAACGTTTGGATAGATTTAACAACCAACCTGTCCCTTGAAATTAGAGAAGCAGTGTAAATGTAGATGTCACGACGGCATCTGGAGGGAAGAACTGCAGACTGGCGAAAAGCCCGCGAGAAATGAGCATACTGAAACCTAATGCCTGAAGAGATACTGACCCTCTTCAGACCCCTTCTCTGTGCTTGTTTTAAGCTGAACGCCGGTCCAACTCGCCATGAATCCCGTTTCACCATCGCTGCCACGCTAGAGACTCTCTAGACGCTAGGCCGCCATGACGCTCATTTCCGATGGCACAATGGACATTCGCAAAGCGGCAAGGTGGAGTGGGATCGCATATTCTACCTTGCAAGCCTCATTACAGAAAAAAGGCCTCAGCCAGTCGGTCCGGCCCGGCGCTTTGTGAGAGAGAAGAACTAATGATAGAATCTCTTCTCACAAGGCTTGCTCCGCAGGGAAACCCATTCAAAATTGCTCATGTTGCAGACGCCGTTTCCATTGTTGTCAATGATATGCTGCCCCCGGTCGGCTTCTTGTTCCCTTTCGTGACGGCCGTCCTGATAATAAGTGGCTTCGTAGCTTTCGGGCTCAGCAAAAGGACATGATTTCCTTTGCGATGCTAACCCGTCAGGAGGCCCTTCGCTTTGCGGCTTGCAACGCCGAAGTGCTTAGCGAACACTTTGCAAAGCTTGGGCTGCTCATGACCAATCATAAAATCGACGCAGACCGTCTTTCTTATTTGGATGAGTGTGCCGTCACGCCAGGAAAGGATTTATGAAACCGCACTCAGCGCAAGCGCTACTTGACAAGAGGTGCAGATCAGGATTTGCACGTACAAAGTTGTGCGTATTCCGACTGCATCACACCCATGCCAGCAGTTTCCGCGGCTGGTTCTTTGGCGCCATGTCTTTTTGTCTTGAAAGATAAACGAATGCCCCATAGGCTGGCTCTGAGAAACGGCGTGACGGAAACAGAGGCTCCAGCGAGCAAGTTTCCACGTCATTCCGTTGTTGCGTTGCGTTCAGAGCTCGCAGGGGTTGAATCAACCGTGAACTGGGGCAAGCTCGCACCGTCCCTTTCGCGCCTATATACGACAGTTTGGTTAGTTTAATCGCGCTGCCTTCCAACCCGTTACCAGTCTCCTCCGTATACGCACCACGGAGCGACTGCGCGTAACCAGCCACTTTTGGCACTCCCTTTTCGAGAGCTCGTCCGTATCGGTTAATTCGCGCGCTGCACGTCCGCGTCGCGTGCTCCCTCGGCGAAGACCTCCTCCTCTCACCCAAACCAGGGAGGAGAGGAGATATACCACATCATTAACATCTGCGCATTAATTGGTGAGGCCCACTAAGATACACTCAATGCATAAGACATCAAAGCTGGCTTCAAGCGTGCCGGCTTGTGGCCATTGGACGCTGACAAGCACTTGTGTGTGCCACGACAGCAGTCAGCTGCAAATCTTTATGAGATTTTGAGCCCCCAACACCTGCAAGAGTTGTATACAAAAAACGCGAAGCGTTCCGCACGGCTGCACTACGAAACGAAACTGCTTTGAAACCCTACGGCTACGTGGATACCACATTCGGAGAGTTTATGACATCACAAAATGTGATGGCATTGCTTACGGCGTCGGCAAACAGGCGAAAGACTGCGTATAATTCCAAACGCGTTGCAGCGCTGCGCAGGGCTGTGACGGAGGCAGAAAAGCGTTAAACGGAGCGAAAGAGGACAGAAGTGATGTGGGAGTATGTATGCTCTCGTCGAGTCGCACTTCGTGGCAAGTCTGTTGATGCCTACAAGAAACGACTTCGTCCTTTACACTTGCGTCGAGCTGCCAATCGACACCGAGCCGCTGATCGACTTCACAGGAAGGTCAAATGAGCCTATCGGAGGCAATAAAAATCTGCGCAAATATTTTGGTCCGGGCCAGCAAAAACCTGTCATAATTGTAGCAACGCTTGTTGATTTCATGTCGCGATTTTGCACATTTTTTACCAATAACGCCATTGGCTGAAAATCGGAATAGCTATGGCACAGCGTCTCTGCCTGGCCTGTGGCGGTTGATGACTGGCTGGCGCTACACACGGGCAAGTCTCGCAGTTCCAAACGCCATTGGCTGAAAAGCAGCATAGTTATGGCACAGCGGCTCTACCTGGCCTGCGGCAGTCGATGACTGGCTAGCGCTGCACACGGGCAGGTCCTGCAGGGCCAAACGCTTTTACATTGATGCAATGATGAGACGGTGATCATCGCTGCGTATGCGCAGCCACCGACGACCATATTTTGCTGCTCCAGGGCAATGAAAATGTGTCTCCATTCGCAGCTCCAATGCAGCACTAGACGTAATGCTCCGACCTACTCTCAGTCAATGAAATGTTAGTCCAGTACCTTTCTTGCAAAGGGGATGTCACCCCGCTGGTCCAGAAACGGTCCCATCCCGAAGGATGGAACCGAGGGCGGTTCCAGCGGCGTTCACATCACATTTATTTGTAGCAACCAAAGAGTATTGTTACGGCTACATACACTACATCTCCCTCGTCCAATTACCGAAATACCGCGGCGATGGTTCACTGCGCTTCCGTTAAATACGACAATCAACGCCAAGAAACATAACAGGAGAGGTCAGTTACGGTCACAATACGTCATGATGGTGGATTAGAATTGTGAGAGACCAAGGAGGGTGTACTGATGGCTTACCTGATCCTGAATTAGACGACGGGCGGGTTGACCTACAGTGAGACAAGGAACGCTGTGAGGCTTGGTCAGAACAGTTCTTCGACACTTTCAATGTGTTAGAGAATGTGCGAACTTACGTTACAGCTTTGTAGGTAATCGCAAAACGGCATTGCCTAGAAAAAGAGCTCACTTACCGAAGTTCTGCAGCGCGAACGTCTGCAGCGCACTCGTGTCTCCGCATGAGATCTCAACCGAACATGCAACTCGCGGAAAGCAAACTGTCAGAAAGGAAGATGCGCGGTGGGTCAGGACTGTGGCAGAAGTGGCGTCACTTACTGTGGATGAGATCTCAACCGAACACGCAACTCGCAGAATGGAAACTGTTAGAAAAATGGATGCGTGGTGGGTCAGAACTGTGGCAGAAGTGGCGTCACTTACTATGGATGAGATCTCAAACAAACAAGCAACTCGCAGAATGGAAACTGTTAGAAAAATGGATGCGTGGTGGGTCAGGACTGTGGCAGAAGTGGCGTCACTTACTGTGGATGAGATCTCAACCAAACACGCAACTCGCAGAAAGGAAATTGTCAGAAAAGGGGATGCATGGTGGGTCAAGACTGCGGACGAGGGGCGTGCAGAGAGTTGGATCTGGTCCTAAAACTAAATTGCTGCATATATATATGCATTGCTCAGAATAACCGGTATCTAGATATTTGAAACTACCGCTTTTTCTCAGTTCTGGCAGGGCATCTGAGTGAAAATAAGTTGCATTTTCATGGGCACGTGTCAATAGCAGAATATAGGTACTGAAATCTCAATTTGAAATTACGGAATTCGGTATGGCATGGCTGTCTTTAACGACAGCCATTCATTGAGCTTTTGCATGCGGCATCACATCAAAATGCGAGTAGGAGCATATCCTTTTTACCGTTTCTATTCATTGAACCAAGCTTTAATATTAACGGCACAACCGTATGCATCGGGGCACGTTAGGTATCCCCGCCTTTCGAAGTTCGTGTCCGTACACCTCTCTAGTTCCCGCAGCCAGTCTGATCCTTAACTTTTTCGTTTCCCTCACCATACACGCACTCTCCTTGTCAACCGGTGCACCGTCATTGCTGTATAAAATTTGCAAAATTTGGTGACAAATTTTGCAGGATGGGAGCTGTGATCAGTGGCCACTGTGATCAATGGCCACTGATCACAGGCCGGCAGGGGGTGTCGTCCGACATCGTCATTGCTGTATAAAATTTGCAAAATTTTGGTGCAAATTTTGAGAGTTAGGACCGGTGATCAATGGGGAGCTGTGATCAGTGGCCACTGACCAGTGGCCACTGATCACAGGCCGGCAGGGGATTCAGGAGTAAGGAGTAGGATGGTTTTTGTACTTTAGGGACTCGCTGTGCTTCGGAGATTTAGGGGAGTAACTAGGATTAGGAGATTCGTGGGATTAGGAGATTTGGTGGGATTAGGAGATTTGGTGGGATTAGGAGATTAGTTGGGATTCGCTGGACGAGAAACTGGATGATCTTGCAGAAATTTGACTAGTTTTTCCAAATGATAGTTCATCAAGACATTTGGAAACGTTCTTTGAGTGTGTTGGTCTCATAGAAACGGCGAGGGCAAAGTTGAAGGACCTTAAGGAAAACATGGAAGAAGACACGTCATAACTGGAATAGACTGGTAAACGAGTGCATTACAAATTTCTTAGACATTTGAATTATAAACGTTTAAAACCAACTACAATACTACAATCCAATCTTCCCTGCAACGTGTACCGTACACGTTGGACACTTAACTTCTTCTTTACGCCCCAGCATGATGCGTCTAACACGTTCACAGCAACCGACAGTCCGGTTAATGCACTCAAAGCGGATAGAAACAATTCTCCGATTAGTATTCATCGTGGTATTGGCGACATGCCTGCATATCAATCGGATGTTCCACAAGCGGTACCTCCTTGTTAGTCGTGGGTTGTGACATGTAAATGTCTACGGCAAAAAATGAGGGCTGGTCTCTCATCACAACTTCATAGAAGTGATGCGGTAAGGAGAGTACGTTACGGAAGGCTCTCTCCCAAAGATCTTGATGCGTTAACACCCAGAATTTCTTCGAAATCTGGAAGGCAAGGTGTGGATAGTATGGAGGTACCCTTCCCTGAAAGTATATTGTGGTAACATCTTTCATATATGAAAGATGTTACCACAATATACACGTCACCCATTCCTTGACTTGCAATTGCAAGTCAAGGAATGGGTGACGTGGCATGAGAAATTGTTACATGTTTGTGGTGCTTTGATGAGCCATTTTATCTGGGTGACCGATCATTAGGAAAAGTGCGTTACTGAACTGCACCTTTCTCTCATAAATTGCGCTGGAGTGACAGTCTGTTTTAATTCTTTGTTTACAGAACACAGATCTCCTGTTCGTCAGGTTTAAAACGACTCCAGAACCTGCGGGATTGTTGGCTGGCTTCTAGTTTCTATTTTAGATTTTCGGCAGTGACAGATAATTATGGCATACGTCTTTTACACCAAAAAGCCATTTCCGGCATCTCCGTGTGACAAAATAGTTCCTCATAAAAGATCCTGAAACCCTGATAGCGTGAACTTTAAAGTGCGAAATTGCAAATGCTGGAAATAGTCATTTCAATTTCTGAAAAGCTTGTTGCGTAAACCGACAAATACAGTAAACTCCGAGGCGTACATGGGAATCAATCAGATAGGAGTGTGGAACTGCTCTGGCTGTAAAGATAGACAAGGCCATGTTGCTTTCCATCCATCAGTTATATATTTGATTACCTTGCTTTGTTATGTTATGCATCGCGGCCGGTTGCTTACCTTTTTAAGGCATTTGGGAGGTACGTTCTCGCGATGCAGTTTTCATGTTTTGTGTTTCTAGGGTAGTATATACGGACGCCTCTCCATTCCCAGTAGGGGCATAGAAGAAGGCATAACACAACGAAGAATATCAGAATAACTCTCAAATCACAATTTCCGATTCTCGGAAGAACCTACAAGTAAACGGTACCGGCAGTCGGTATCCTATTTCTTCGAATATTTTGACGCATAATTTTCAATTATTTTTCTTCAGTATTTCCACACTGGCACCTCCTCGCAGCTCGCTCCGATATCTTCCACATCATCGGTTTTCTCTATTTTTTTACCGTACCGTCCCCTTCGAAAGTACATAAGGGTCCGGTTGTCCTCGATCAGCGAGGACACGAACGCACGAACCGCAGAAAGAATTTGAGCAGCTGCATGTATGCATGACTTGGATGTTGAGTCAGCAAGAACTATACCGTACCGAACGGCGGAATATTGCTGGTCACATACAGCGGTGGCAAAAACTATAGGACATTTGACATTTTCGGTCCCAAGACCTAGATTTCTAAGTACAAATAAAGAGCATTTGAGTGTGAAGGGTACTTTTGCACGAGGCGTTCTGATTTTTAATCAGAACTGCCAAAACCGAACGGTTTGGAATGTATCGACTGAAACATGCAAATCACCCGGCAAAAAGTGTAGGTGCACGTTTGTTTGATGGGATGTTCAGCCAGCAAATTTGTTCACAAACCTCTACTCGGTATTCTATCTTATTGGCTTTGGAAAGGACTACCTCCACACATCGCTTGCGCATAGATTGAGACAAACGTTCTAGTGCCTCGGTAGTTATTCCATTCTAAGCCCCCACGATGCATGCAGATAGAGATTGAACATCCTCGCACTGCCTTTGATTATATTACACCTGTCTGACCAGAAAACCCTGTGGGATACCTCCTCTCGTCCATGGGTTGGGTGAGAGGCGGAGGTCTACGCCGAGGGAGCACGCGACGCGGGCGCACGGCGCGCGAGTTAAACTGGTACGGACGAACTCGCGAAAAGGGAGTGGCTCACTGGCCGGTTACTCGCAGTCGCTCCGTGGTGAGCATACGGAGGCGAACGGTAGCGGGTTAGAAGCCGGCGCGATTAAACTTACCGAACGGCCGTATATAGGCGCGAAAGGGGCAGGGGCGAGCTTGCCCCAGTTTACTGTTGGGGACGGGTGTCAGGTCTTAACCCCTCAGAGGGACGCTACGAACCCCGGTAGCGATACAATACTTGCCACGTAAGGCGTGCCGGGTACTGTACAGAACTAAAATAGTGCCGCCAGAATTTCTAACTACCGCGCGGATGCTGCCACTACACGTGTGGGGTACTATACAAGCGTAATAGCTACCAACTACCGCACGGATCACACGTGTGCAACTCTACACGCGTAATACGAGTAGGCAACCGCACGAACGACACGTGTGCTACTGTACACGTACGCCACGCCACGACCGATCGGTACACGTGCGCACTCTCTACACGTTGGCACGCCCGCCCACGTGTACACTATGCCGACCACCAGGTTCATAACCTCCGCCCGCCCCCGTCGTTATACTACATACCTCACAGGGTTTCAACCGGATTGAGGTCAGGAGAATGGGTTGGCCACTCCAACAGCGAAATTTAGTTTCCAAAAAGCCAATCTTTAGCCACCCTAGTGTAGTATAACCCAGTGGGACTAGATTTAGATTAGATCGGCTACTGTAGAGCCCGAGCTCTACAGTACGACGCACACACGCGCGCGTGCTGTCAGCACCAAATCTGACAGCCCTACAGTAGGCGCGATCCGTACCCACCACTGTAGCCGACAACAGTAGCACTACAGTACAGTACGTACTGTACTGTAGTATGATATACTAACTTGTACATTAAATACTAGGGCAGGCCGATGGCGGAGGGGAAGGACAAGCACGGACTTGTCAAAGACCCTCCACCTTGGTCCTGCCGCTTATTCTAAGGCAACTTCCGTAGTTACCTTAGAGCGAACCGAGCGCGGGTTGAGGACGCGAGCAGCACGCCCACAAGCCGGATCCGCCTCCGCCTGTCGGTACTGGATCGTCACCCAGTACTGCTCCGGGGCGTCGAGGCGTCGAGGCGTCGAACCGCTCGCGCGTACGGGCGTCCTTCCCGTTCCCGCTCTACCATGCCACCCGGGCCCGTGGCCCGGTGTCGTTAGCTGGTCGCGCTTCCCCGTCTCCTCGACCGACCGGGTCTTCACCGAACTGAGCATACACCTCCCATCGTTGGGAGGTGTTTATGCTACAGTTTCTACCGGATGAAATTCTAAATAAGATTACAGCAAACACCAACGAGTATGCTAGGTTGAAGGGAGCCGGCGAGGGTAGGGAGTGGTTTGCTGTTACTGTAGTATGACCCCCCCTGGGGGTTTTTTAGTTAGATTGGATCAACAACAGGATCCCCTACTGTAGAGCTCGACGCTCTACAGTACAACCACGCGTGTCCACGTGTTCACCACGGGGACAACGGACACGCGCATACACGTGCACACGTGTACCACGCGCGAACGAAGCGCGCACGCACCACGGGTAATACGTGTACTGTCAGCCTCGACATAGCTGACAGTATTACAGTGCAGGCCGACCTGCACTACAGTAACCCACTACAGTACCTCGGTACTGTAGTGTTATGATAGATTGTTTTGTATATTAAATATGGAGCGGACCGACGGCGGCGGAGGGGGACAAGCACGGACTTGTCACCCACCGACCGTCAAGGTCCGACTTCCCGCTTATTCTAACCGAGCGCCTTCGCCTTCGCGCGCCTTAGACGACACCGAGCGCGGGTAGAGGACGCGCGACGCACGCCCACGAGCCGGATCCACCTCCGCCCGTCGGTACTGGATCGTTACCCAGTACCGCACCGGGGCGTCGAGGTGTCGATCCGCTCGCGCGTGCGCGCGTCCTCCCCGATCCCGCTCTACCACGCTACCCGGGCCCGTGCTCCGGTTCCGTAGCGGGTGTCCGTCTTCCCTTGTCATCTCCCGCTCGAGGGTCTCCGCAAGAACTGAGTATACACCCCTCTCCGTTGGGAGTGTTTATACTACAGTTACGTCACAAGAAACTGCATTGGTTTCTGGGCTGTGTTTGTGCATGGGCATGTTTCGTTCGCGGCGGACAGGGGACTATTGGGATAGGAGTGGTAAAGGCCCCTATCATACAATAATGTCTAAGATGTCTTTGAGACGTTTACAGCAGATTAAGCGGAATGTGCACATGTGCGACTGTTCTGGTGATAACCGTTCTTCATTCTTTTTTAACAAAGTTGAACCATGGTTTTCCCACATATTCAAAACCTCGCAGAAGCTTTGGTTCCCTTCAGCGTACGTCTTTGTGGATGAGATGATGGTAATGAATTATGGTAGAAGTTTGGAGACTGTTCGAATGCGAAATAAGCCGATTGGGTCAGGCCTCAAGATTTGGGCATTGTGTGACAATGGGTACACGTACTTTGCATATCCACATTCTCACAGGTTTTTCTGGCACTGCTGTGAGGATTACAGAAACGTTTTGAATCATTTTGAGGCTATTGTAGTTAGGCTCATTGAAAGCTTACGACGGAAAGTGCCATTCTCAAGGCCGGAATCTCTGCAGATGTATGCTGTTTTCATGGACAATCTATTTTCAACACCCAAACTCTTTGCTCTACTAAAAGAAACAGAAATGGCTGCATGTGAAACCGTTCGCTCTAATACTAAAGAGTTTCCTACATCAATTGCCATTCGCGAAACCAGTGATAAGAAAATGAACTGGAAAACGCTCGGATCCGAGATATGCGCCAATGGCAACGTTTTGGCATTAACGTGGATTGGCAATGGCCCTGTTCAGCTGATTAGTACAATGTATGAGGTTGGAGAGGGGCAATGGGTAGAGAAACTTCGGAAGCGCCCTCGTCTCACTTCTACGAGTGGCCGACGAGTAAGGACAGTTTCGGAAACAATGCGGCAATGCGTTTACTAATCCCTAAGATTGTCAATGATTACAAGTTTAATATGGGTAGAGTCGATGTAGCTGATCAACTTTGTGCCATTTGCGCTTCCCATATGCCCTCGCAACGCACTTGGATGCCTCTACTGTTTTGGATGCTAGATACCTGCACTACAAATGCATACATGATTTTGAAGAAGCTACGAAAAGATTGGTGGAATAACCACAAGGAATTTATTGTAGACTGACTTGGTCGCTTGTCAGGAAATTCGAAGAGGAAAGGTGTTTGGATTCAGTGTCTTACGGCCTCCGCAACTTGGTGGTTCCTGCCGAGGAACAGCTGGTATAGAGAGGTCTAAACCGAAATCTGTTAGTGCTGGGGGGTACGTGGCGAGCAAAAGAGCAGTCGAACAAGCTCACCTTCCACATATTTTGGGTCATCTAGCGGTCCGTGTCGGCAAATGGAGAACGAAGAGACTATTTTTATTTTTTATTCCGGCTTCGAGAGCATGGAAGCGAGAAACGTGGCAAGAAGCGACAAAAATCGTCTTCCAAGTGTTCTACGTGTGGTTCCTTTTTGTGTCTTGAAGTCAAACGCAACTGTTTCGTCCAGCCCCACTTAAGAAAGCGAAACCGTCCTCAGTGAATGGACATCACATCTACACGAAAATTGACAAGTAAATGACTAAAATGAGCTCAAATTTAAATGAGCACCAACCAAAAATGCCAGGAATGGCATTTTATGGTGCCGAATGGGGACCTGGAAACGCTTCGCCCGACCAAAGCTTTTTGATAACGTTTATCGGGACAAATGGCATTTGGGATCTGCCACCATCTAGTGCCAAAATCGGTGACAGACGAGGGGATAGTTTTTGCCACAACTGTATTTCAGAGTATCTACAAATAACCCCGTGAGAAGGGTACTGTATTGTACTGTACAGTCAGCCCTCCTAATAGTACTCTCCGATAGTGGTAAACCCCTCAGTATGAATGCCACACATCTTTCCCGCAAGAAAAAAGTGATTTGAGATGCAATAAGCAGGTAATCTGGATATGGATATAGTTTTGTGAATTTGGAAACACATTGAATATTTATTAAAGTTTTGAAGTAACACAATTTTGATTAAGGACAGTTGTCACATAACATGTAGCCAACAGGTAGGTACTGTGCGATCTACTCCCGCTTTTCTATTCACAGCATCGAAAAGGTTTGCATACCGCATGTACCCCAGGTAGCAGCCCATCTCATCCCCTTGACCATTTACAATCTCCCCAATTCCACCCAAGACATGGTAGAACGTGTTTGCCTAACCCACGCTGAGCAAAAAGAGATGCTCGCCAAGTGTGATCTTCGCCGACGCAATTGGGAACGCTGCAATCAGCGTTTGGTGGGAGAATAGGCAGGATGTGACTTCAAACTTAACAGACCTCTTCCGCAGTCTACTGTATCGCGCATAGACAAGATGAGCAACAAACTAGAAACCAACCCGTCAACGAACCCCAAATCTCTTCGATACACTACGTCTGCAAGATTTGGTGACGCTCTGGCTGTATGGATCAGCGACGGTCCGGGCCGAAATATCGCCCTCTTCGATAGTATTATCAAACAGAATGCAGCACGTCTTTGGAAACTGACTACGGAGGACGATGGAGATCCCCAACTCCATTTCGGATATCCACAACTCCATTTCGGATATCCCCAACTCCATTCCAACTCCATTTTCCAACGGCTGGCTTCACAAGTTCAAGAAAAGGCATGGCTCTAGACAAATGTCGTATCACGGCGAGCAAGCATACGCGGCTTTCAGTGAGGCTGAGAGAGCACTGCCTCTCATCAGGATGATGCTTGACGACTACAATTTAGATGGCATTTATAACGCCGACGAATTCGGTTTGCAGTACCGACTGGCACCAATCAAGACTATTGCTGCCATAAAGCTTCATGGCTCTAACAAGGAAAAAACAAGTATCACCTGCTTGGTTTGCTGCAAGGCAAGCAGAAGTGATTTAAAGCTGCTGAGGATAATTGGAATCGTGCGATCGACGTTGAAATTATGATGCAGCGGGATTGTCGCGGTCTTGATGTTGAAATTGATCAAGTTGTACAGGATAGGAGCGTGCGAATGCGAGTTGAGTATCTACTACATCATGATTCAGAAATGGATCTACAGAGCCAGTCACCGACTGCGATCTAGTGGCTTTCATCTCTGGCCCAGAAGACGATTTCGTGAACACGGACGAGGAGGGCGATGAGGATGTGTTTATGCCTCCCCTTCGTTAGCAGTTGCGCATTTAGGCTTCTGTTCATGTCATTATGAACATCTATGACACGTCGGGGGGGTTCTGCCGCGCTTTGGAAAAGTGCAACGAGGATTGAGACGTCAAGCGCAGGATGAATTACGTCAAACGAGAATCAGCGATTTTTTTAGGACAGAGTTATGATAATCAAGCCTCCCGTAGTGATAAACCTCTGTGTACAGGGGGGGACTCCCATTAGTGCCACATTTACTAATACCACCCTCTCATTAATGCCGGCCAGACCCACGAACACGAAAAATGCCACGTGTCACACGGGTCGGGGTGTTATGCTGCCGTCTGTCCATCGCGCGTGAAAAGATGTGAAAGCGGCTTCTAAGCCCGATCCTATTCACTGGACACGCAGACCTTAGCTTTTCCTCCTTATGGATCCGGTTCCGGAAATAAAAGAAACAACGCGCCATTAAGTGATGAAGGTGAGAACGCAGAGGATGCGAGCGAGAGAAGGACTGTACCCTCTGTCGTTGAGATCACGGAATTGTTTGAAGAGCTGGAAGTTTTGGCGACTGAATGCCAAAGTTCAGACACTGTATCGTATCTGAGGTCGGCAAAGCGCGCGTTTCTCACTGCAAAACACGACAGAGACCCAACGCGGAGCAAGCAGACGTTAATTACCGAGTGCATGAAAATAGATGGGGAGGATGTGTCATCAGGGGAGCCACAGCGCGCAAATTTTCGTCATCAGAGGGGCGACGCCATTGTACACGACGACACTGTGAGGGCACCGCGTTATTATTGATGGAATCAGGGGGCGACGCTATGGTACTTGCTGCATTCCTGAGGGCGACAAATGGTGGACTTTTTTTCTGTTGCGCCCCTAAATGACCACACAATTCCCAAATCGCCCCCTCAAAAACTTCGTGTGCAAAGTCGCCGCAAAAGCACATAAAGTCGCCCGCCTATTTCCCGCGGCGCTTATCTCGCCATTGCATTTGTTGAACTCGCCTCCCGTCGCCTCCCGTCACCCCTTCATTCTAGATACCATTTCGAGGCGAAGCACTACCCGGCCTAACCAGCGGCATTCCTTGAACAACAGTGTTATAGATCGCCGAAAGATGCCATCAGACACCAGTCAGGCCATTCGACACATCGGCACAGTTGAATGCGACGTGACCCCATTCTTGACATATTCTGCATGCCGGACGGCGACCACACTTTCCGCTCCATACAGCGCAACTACCGATGCCTCGCCCTACTTATGCATCCCGACCGCGTCCGCCACATCGAGCAACGTTCGGGAGCGCGCTACATGCAGGTTGTTTCGAGGGCATTGGACCAGGCTGAATATGCGACTCGATATGCGGCAATGACGGGCGTTCCGTCGTTGTTCCACGACGCGTTAATACCGTGGACAGCACTTTTCTCACGCAATCCTTCACCGCAGGAGTTATTCGTCACCAACGAAGACATGCAGGAGCGGGAAATACATGAAGCGGCGGAAGCGACCCGTCCCTCTTTCGCGGCTTTATACGATGCCAAAAAAGCTCGAGAGGAGGAGCGCCAGCGTCAAGAGCGCCAGGCCCAAAGGGAGCGCGAGGAAATGAGAAGAGCCCAGCAAAAAAAGGCGGCAAGGGAAAAGGAAAACTGCTCCGCGAGGGAAACGCGGCAATCCGATGGGACTCATGGAACAGACTCGCGGACTCAGAACACTTCAAAAATTTCTGAGTCCTCTCGGCGATCGGCGCGTGCGAGTGCTGACGGAGCGAGGGGTCCCGGGTCGCGGCCTTCGGAGCATCAGGAAAAGGAGTCGAAGGACGAATCACAGAACGACCAACGCCGCGAGTCGTCGCAAGAGTGCGAGCAATCGGACAATTCTGAACGCGACGAAGAGAAGCAGGCGGAAGAAGCCGATGCTCGTGACCATAAGAGTGGCAACTGCCAGCATGACGGGATGGATGCGCATTCGAGCAGGGCAGGTGGTGCTGATGCGGGGCTTGATCTAGGCGGTGCATACAGGGGTGACGATGAGTTCGACAAGGTGGGTGCTCAGTCAGACCGGTTGTCAAACAGTAGTTACGATGAGCTGCATGATCCCGACTTTATCATCGACTACGACGACCTGCAGGACACCGACTTCAACATGGGCTCCTATATTCCCCGATTTCTATTGCGAATCGGAGAGGGAGTTCGAAGATGAATGCAACGACCACAGCCGATCTTCAACCGCAGACGCCACTGCCGAAACTACTACTACTGATGCCGCCTTGGCAAGACGACGGGAGCAATGCCGAAGATCTAAGCGCAAGACAACGGATCGCGCCAAAGCTGCTTTGAAAATGGACGCAGCTGCTGCGCAGAGTTGAAGACCTCGACGCTGTGTACCTCTGGATCCCGAGCTTTAAAGGCAACTGAACACACGGTGGAGATGTGATCAGTACATTTGCGCCTACACAGCGCACCATGGAACACAAAATGGCGTCAACGTTCAGCAGAATGTGAAACGGGTGGTGTCCAAGTGCCGAACTAAGAGATGTGCCGCCACATTCGTCTTCGACAGGCAGCCGAGAACGGGCCTCTGGAAGCTCAACCGATTCTTAGAGCACCAGAATGAGTGCTCAGGGCAGGATACTGGCCCAAACATACATACTCGAGCTCGTCAGTACTGCGCCCCAGCGTACACGGCACGCCAGGTGGCACGTGCAATCTTCGATGAGAGTGACATCCAGCCCGGAGTTTCCTCGCGTGTTATTCAGGCTCTAGTCTAGGCGAAAAGCCTGTACTCCAGACAGCCGCCCCCTGTGCATTATCGAGCAGTCCGCGTGGAGCTACAAAAGATGATGGCTACATCTCGTGCCTTCGATATGTGGGCTCTCGAAGGTTATGCTGCCCTTCTACGAGGAGTCGGTCACGAAGTCAAAATTATCACTATGGACGGAATAGAGATGAAGCGGACCCGAATTAAGGCCGCGAAGCATGTCTTCGAGCAGTGTAAGAAGGCGGAAACCTTCCGGCAGGAGGTTCTATTCGATGTGGGTGTCGTGGAGCTTGATGATATCGACGATGGCAAAAACTACTACGCTGGTTTCATTTTCACGCCTTCAGTAGCAACGCATATGTGCGCCACCGCTCGCATGACTTGTGCTGCCGACGCGGCGCACTGCGACGGGGTGGGACCGCAATCGTACGGGATTACATTTGATGTAGTGGCGTATGACGCCAATAATCAACTCACGCCGCTGGTATTTGCCCACTCTGTTGGACCGGAATGCTATGATTCCTGGAAGATGGGTGTTCCAAGCCTGCGCAATGATTGATGGATTACATGTGGAAACGCGCACCACAATCGTGGACCAGGAGAAGTCAATAGACAAGGCGTACCGCGAGTGTTTCAAGAAGGCGAAATTATTTCTTGACCCCCTGCATGTGAGAAAGAACTTGGGATCCAAGCTTGGCGCTGGAAAGGCCATTGGATTGCAACTCTACGAACAAGCAGTGCCCGCGCCTACAGTGGAAGCTCTTGAGGATCACTACAAGGTACATTATAGCTATTGGTGGTAAATTTGTTCTCCGGAGGAGATACAAATTTGGGTCTGATTTTTTTAAGGCTTAATGCTGCAATCAGTAGGGGGACAAGGTCAAAATCTTTCGGTGTCAGGGGGGGACACATGATATTGTATCGATACAGTAGGAGACAGGTGCATTTTGTTTCGATAAAGGGGGGGGGAATGACCGATTCCCCCCCTAAACTGTGTCCGAGACGAGCAGTCACCCCCTTAAAACGAAACTTTTTCCCATGTCCCCCTCCTGATCGGAACATGCGAAAAAAGTCATTGAAACGGGATGGAAATTCCCCCACCTATTTGACCCAGATTTTCTTTGTCCCCATCCCGTTCGTACTCTTTCAGCTCTCCAACCGTACGGTTACCAAGGGGAACCAGATATCTTTCCGTATTTCAGTTATGCCGCCAAAAAGATTGTTCCCATTTACTTTGCAGCTAGCGCTGCGGCACTTCAGCACGGTGGAGAGAGATTGTACACTAATTAGCGACGTGTTCTGCGTTGGAACTTCTTTCAAAGCCATTCGACGCAGCTACCACAAATTAGCCGTCATGGTCCATCCAGACCACCATGTTGCCCGTGCGAACGGGCTGGAGGCTATGGCGGAACGTGAAGCATGCATGAGGCAGCTGTCAAGGTGCATGGTGGTACTGTCACGATGTTGGGAAATTGTGAAGAAAGAACACGAATTCCATGAACTTATGCATGGTCCGGCCCCTCAGTTTCATATCCAACCCAATTTAAAGTACACAATTTCGCAAACACGTGCCGAGGAAGAACAAGAAAAAATGTATCGCGAAGAAATGAACGAGTTCAACCAGCGCGTGCGTAGCGATTCCACACCAAGCAATTCTAAGGATGACGTGCCCCGTGATCAGGCAGATGAGCCCTCTTTCCAGTCAGAGGGCGAAAATAGGGAAGACGAGGAGATAGATACGCACGCTGATGCTAACGTTGACTGTGATAAACAGGCCCAAAAGGATAAAGATATGGCCGAGCGAGCAGAACAGCTTCGCAAGGAGAGGGCGGCGCGGGGTATGCCTGCTGACTCTTTCAGTCAACATGGAGGCGACATTTATTCTAGTACTGAAGAGTTGAGCGATGATGAATTGAACTCCTCAAATGGAGAGGCCGAGGAAGGATTCAACACAGATTTCAATCCGGCAGATTACATAGCTGACTATATAGATGTCGACATTGAAAATCAAGATGACGATGAGAGTGCCACAACACAGGATAACAACCATGCCGAAGACTACGATACTGTAAGTAAGAATGAAAGGCGGCGCCAGCAAAAGTACCAGTCTAAGAAGCGATGCTTGGACCGCGCACGGGTTGCACTACAGGGAGATAGCGTTGCTGCTCGCACATGGAAGCCGCGCCCGGTGAAGTCGATTTTACCAGTCTTGGGAATGCGTCTCAGCGCTCGCTGGAAATGCGAGCAACTTGTGAGGGCACAGACAGCTGATTTGGGCGTGCAAAACGGTATAAATATCCACCAAACTCTAGTTAAGGTGGTCATGCGGTGCCGAGTTAAGACCTGCCACGCGACGTTCGTGTTCGATCTCCAACCACGGAGTGGTTTTTGGAAACTTAACGAGTACCTCGAACACGCAAACGAGTGTTTCGGACAGGTAGTGCCGGCCCCTGGAGCAAGCCCGACCAACCGGCGGATAAATCACAACAAAGCATGTGCTCCTGCATATACTGCACAGCAGGTAGCGCGTTGCATACTAGAAGAGGCATCGTGTGAACCTAATATCAACAGCAAGACCATAGCTGCCCTTGTTAAAAGCAAGGGTATCTATCGTCGACAACCACCGTACACGCATTACAGGACCATCCGCAAAGAGCTCCTCCGCCATCTCGGTATATCGAGGGTTGTGAATATGGCCTCTTTAGAAGGCTATGCTCAATTATTGAAGGATTGCGGACATCACGTAGAGCTTATTATCATGGATGGGCTCGAGATGAAAGCGCAGCGCATCAAATCAGCCGAACATATATTCAGACAATGCCAAAAGGCAAGGTCGCTGCCAAAGGAAGCTTCTTTTCAAGCCGACACGGTGGATTTGAGCGACATTGACGACAATACGCGTTATTACGGGGGGTTTGTGTTTGTCCCCTCCATCGCCGAGCATATTTGCCGCACTGGTCGTGCTACCACGACTGCCGACGCAGCACACTGCGACGGGGTGGGACCAAAAAGCTATGGAACGACATTCGAGGTCCTTGCGTACGACTGTAACAGTCATCTTGTTCCAATTGTATTTGCACATCATGTTGGCGCAGAGTGCTTAGAAACGTGGAGTCTGGTATTCGAAACCTGATCAAAGATCCCAGGCTTCGATGTCGAAAGGAGAACCACAATTGTGGACCAAGAGAAGGCGATCGATTCCGCATTTCGAAAATGCATGAAGAGTGCAAACTTGTTTTTGGACCCTCTCCACGTCAAGAAAAACCTGGCACCGAGACTTGGTGCAAATAAAACTAGCGGTCTACAGATGTATGAAAACGCTGTATATGCCCCAGACAGGCAGGCGGTAATGATGATCAAAGCTGGATACTCAGATGTTCAACGGGACTATCTGGCACGGTTTCAAGACTCAGAACTGTACAGGGCATTTTCAAAACTAGAGGATTTGACGACCTCTGCGCAAGGGGCAGAGAGTGAGATGGCATCAGCTATTAGAAATAACATCAGATCCGTAGAGCCGCAGAAAATGATATCCACAGTACTGCTAACGCAAAGGTCACGCTTCTTGAAGCGACAAATTGCAGCAATTGAGTGTGCCAAACCGGTGCCACCAAATACTGAGAAGCATTTGGCATCACTTGTGCTTCGAGCAAGGGGGTATCAGCGGTCGGTGAGATTCATCTCTGGAACGCGCCAAACTGAGGCAACGGTTCGAAGCCAGACAGACGGTTCAATACTCCGCCGAGTTGTCTTGCGAGATACGCCGCAATCGTCACCGCTATGTTGTAGTCATGCCGAAAAAGGCACTGGATTCCCATGCCTACACGGAGTTGCAGTCTTGAGCGAAAATTTTGGTGTGAGCAATTTGCACAAGTTCATCGCTGAGAGACATCTTACGAAGGCGTGGAAGAGACAGTATGAAAACTGCACGTTCCAGTTCCCGTCTCAGTCGCGCGTTGATGAAGTTATGCTCAGTGCGAAGAAATTGGTAGTGTCAGGAAAGAACCTTCATGTTCCGAAAGCCATTCCACCGCCTAGAGGCCGCCCGGTAAAGAATGCGGGAAAAAGGCGGAAAGGATGGTATGAGAAGGGACCTGAAGCTCGCAAAAAGCGTTCTTATTCCTGCTCACTATGTCAGTTGGACGGTCATGTATCCACCAGCTGCCAACTGCGACAGCTGTTTGACGATACCTGAGCGCAACTCGCCGGCGGCATCCAAGACATGGACATCGACGACGACGCAGAGCGTCATCTCCCTTCACTGTGTAAAATGGGCACGAAAAAAGGGGACGCGGGGGAGCTGCGGAGAACCGGTTGGCCGGGTGAGAAGGAGGAGGAGAAGGGGATGAAAGAGGATGAAAGAGGATGAAAGAGGTTGGGTTTGTTGTCGTTGACGCCGAAGGTGATGATGGAAGAGTAGGGTATGGTAGATAGATGAGACCCGCAAGACTTTTAAACGGAAAATTTGGGACTGCCCTTGAACGTGGGCGTCGCGCGCAGTCATGGGTCGGGCCAGGGGCGTGCTGCGGGTGGGCAACTACACCGTGCGTCCGGCGGAGGTTAGCGGGCTGCG
>NW_005179037.1:0-23771 GCF_000350225.1 Chondrus crispus | reverse complement strand
TGCATGCTTCCGCAGCCCGCTAACCTAGTAGGGTGGACAAGGGTGGGCGAGGGCGGGCGAGGACGGAAATGGAGAGGAGGGGTGTGCGTGGTGGCAAGGTGAGTGCATGCCGGAAGGAGGGACGCTGATTTCAGGCGTGCCCGGAAACGGGGCGCAGCGGGCAAAGGATGCAGGCAAGATATAGGCAATGGACAAAAACTGGAGCAGGTAGAAACCGGATCAGAGCGTATCTCCCTCCCCTGGCGAAACGGGGACATAAATAGGCATCCCATTCTTCCACGCACCCAACGCCCCGCAATCCCCGCGCCGCCCGCGACGCACGCGCCGGATCACCAAGCACATCCAATTCATCGCGAGCTGTGGCTCCAAGCGCCGCTTCCTTTCCGAGCGGGAGCGCCTGCTGTACGAAACGGCCTGCCAGGAGGACGCGCTGCGCCCCCCATCCACGTCCGTGCATAACCGCTTCGTCCCATGGGAGCCCACGGCCGATTGCAAGTCGTTCTTCTCGCCAGCTTTCAACTACACGCTTCTGGGGGCTTATGGGTGCGTACGTGCTCAGCGCTTGTCATGTATGGTTTATCTGTTTCGGAATGGATCGCACGCCTCGCGGCATAGTGGAGAAGAAAAAGGTAAGTCAACAGACGAACTTCTCGTCCGTCCACAGCACCCTCTCCGAATCCCCCTGTTTAAATACCCATCTGTCTCCCTCACAGCTGACTCACCTCCATGCGTCTGGACCTCCACGATATCCCGCTCCTCTGCTTTCTCCAGCTCGACCTGCCGATATCATCTGTTTCGCCTGTTGCCACGTTGGCACATAGCATCTCGTCTCATGTGCTAGAACCCATCTCATCCTCTGGCCTTCCAAAGCCCGCGTCTTTGTGGAAAGACGACCACAGACGGCAGCCGACGGATCTGCTGACCGTCCTCGCGCCCATTCTGCTCACCCACGCCGTCTCCCGGGCTCGTACCGTCCACAACCGGCTATCAACACGGTCCATAGCGCCCATGCTAGGCGATATCATCGATGTGTATCGGATTTGCATGAGGCCTTTTGCGTAAGGCGAGGTGCGGCCTAGGAGCCAGTAACTTCATCTCTCCAAAGCGACGAGCAACTGTGTTGCAGAACGCAGAAACACTATCAGAGGAAGCATGCGGAAATCTAAGCGAAGACGATGCGTCCGTCCCGAGCTAGCTTCCCGAGGGTGAGAGACGGGAATGGACTACAAGTGAGACGATTGAACCAGAGGTCGACTTTGAAGACGAGGAAGAGACGCCTTCTCGTCATGATCCGTGCGAAGAAGAAATGGTTCCAGAGAGAAATGGGAAGGAAGTTTGTGAAATCTCAGTCAGTTTGCCAATGCGAGGCAGCATTTTAGATATTCGGCCACCGTCAGTGAGAGAGCGCTTTGAAGTGACTTTTGGGGCGAGAGAGAATGCAACACAGAGGATCAAGCTGACGAGTATGTTGGGTTTTTGCTCAAAGCATATATGAGACAGGAAAAGAAGAGCAAAAAGGCTCTTCTTTCCTGTCTCATATATCCAGTTTTCGGGAAGTATCCCGACAGTGCATGATTTTCTTATGTTTATACTAAGCGATCGATGATCGGTCGTGCGTGGTGCGATATGAGAGCTATGATATAAGACACAATGCTAGCGATCGTGTCTTAGAAGTTGAACAAAGGACACACAAATTGGTTTTACCATACAACATCCCTTTTGAAAAAGTTAAAAGACGAGATGGAAAAAGCAGAGGCATTAAAGCAGAGGCATTACCATCTCGCATTTCCCGTCGTAGAAAGCGGTACCAGCGCGAGGCGAACGTCGTAGCATGTTCGATGGTTGCAAGGAGGGGATTGAAGGGCTACTAAAAGCACCCTTGCGTACATTGCTTACGGTAGCCTAGTCCCCCCCCCAAAATGATCAAGAAATCAGAGTCCCCCTACCATTGTAACAACTCCGCGAAAAGTGCGAGTCGGAAATCCAAATTCCCCCTCCTATTTGGGTCGATTTTTTTCGTCCCCCCCCCTTTATCGAAACAAAATGCACCTGCCCCCTACTGTATCGATACAATATCATGTGTCCCCCCTTGACACCGAAAGATTTTGACCTTGTCCCCCTCCCAATCTCAGAATGACCCTTTTTTAAATAGAGGTCCGACAATTTTGATTTCTGACCGCGGCAAGTGGTCCCGCGCGCCAATGGGATACCGCCGATACTGGGATTGGAGCAATCTGTGTTTTCAGCAATTGGAGGTCTCAGCTCAGTTTCTCCCGGAGGTTATATCGACCATCTGTGGAGTTAAATCCTAGCTTTGGAGTGCGTCCCCAGCGGTCTTATGATAAACACACAGTGGTTAAATTGACCACCCACATTTGTGTTTCAGAATATTTTTTGTAACGTTTCACTGCATTACTGTCGTGGGTTTCAGATTCGTCGATATAGCAACCGTTGCGTCTTGGGGTTGTTTTTAAATATGTAAATGTGATATTTGTTACAAAATCCATCCGTTTTGCTACTACTTCCACTACTTCATGTTATTCTTTTGTACAACCCTGTGCTGTTTTCGCAGTATGGTACTCATACCCCCATATGAGTATTTGGATATCTAATTCTCGTTTGAGTTGAAACTACTGTAGAAAATATACCCTTGGACGGGTAGAATACTTCTGTGACAAAGCTGCACCTCGGCAGACCGCACTCCTCGATGATAACGATTCTCATTCCTTTCAGTCTGATTGCGTTGAATGCGCATAGATATTCCTTGCGATGATGCTGTTACCACCACTCAGTAGTCACGACGTCCCTACGCAACAGCAAGGAAGCATTGGAATTGGAATAGTACGCGACATAGTTGCATCATCTGAGCGGAAGTTGCTCTCAAGTCAAGCATCCGTGCTCAAAGAAATTTCCACGGCTCAGGAGTCGTTAGAAAACAATATCAAGGACGTTTCCGCCAGGCTGGATAATGTGTCCCAGCTGACCACCGCACTTCTCTTCTCCTCACCTCTCGTAAGCTCTAAGAGTTGCAGCTTAGATGCTGCTGCGCAATCAATCACCGTAGAGGCATTTGTCGGCCACGACTTCATGCGCAAAATCTCCGTGGCAAACTTCCTGGTATTCTTCATCGGTCTTATTCGAACTAGCTCTACAGATCGTGGTCGGGCCGCTCCCCAGGAGCGCAGTCACGTGCCTGAAACCAAACAGGATTCTTCGAACATGCCCTCCAGACCGACCAAACGTCCGTCGAGAACGAAGGCAAGGATATCATGAGTTTTCTGCTTGGCAAGGCAGTGCGAATACACACCCATTGGGTCCTGCTCAGAAGAAGCGCAGAGTGGTACCATACACACTGCAAGGGCTTATCGACCCGATTAAGATCATTCGAGTAATGATGTTTGCTCCTAACGCGGCTTCTCGTAAGCAAGCGAGACAGAAAGATTTGGGGCACGACTTTATGACTGTGAGAGGGCAAATGCTCACTTCGATGGTAGTTAGCGCAGAACGTCTTCATCCGAAAGGTTTCCTGGTTGATCCCAAGGAGAAATCAGCGTATGAAGACATTGGAGAGCCATTACTTTTGGATAGACCGGCATGGGCCTCTAAGGGTTTCATAACCCGGAAACATGTGGAAGATTGGAAAGACAGGAATGTCGGGTTAATTTTTCGAAACTTTAAGGAATCGTCCGTATCACAAGAGAGCCAACAGATATCCGGAGTCTCTCCTCAAATTGGTCGAAAACGGTCAAAGTCAAAACATGTGTCCGTAGAAGAAACGTCGCTGGAGGTTTTTGAAAACGTTCTGGGCCATGCAAACGGACTTCTTGTCTCGAGCTCGGAGAATTCTGGGAATTCTTTCCTCAAGAACATGGGTTTCTTGTTCGTTTCTTGTAACCTATCTCTGGTTACATCCGATAAAGAGGGACTCATCAAATCAATAATGGACATCCCTCTATCATGTCTCCCGGAAAGAGAGAATGATCGTCATCTGTCCGTGAAGAAGAACAGTCAAGCAGTACAAGAAGTCCTGAACACATTCCCAGAGCTGCTTCTCCGTTGCAGCTATGATGTCACCGTATTTCGCAGTAAAGATGATCTGATTTCAGGTTCAAGAGGGGAACGTAGAAGAATGAGACAGAACTGTCACCTTTTCGCAATCGCGGTCGATTTCTTGATCAGCTATCATCAACTGGGACATGCAGAGGAGCTTTTTTTTCATGCACAAAGATGTACTCAGATATATCTTTTGTGATGCAGTCGCTTTTAAAATGCTTGCGCAAATCACTTACAATAAATTGAGAGCCGGGTGTGGAGGCAATGAATTGGCTGAGGATGCCGTTGGCATTGGAATAGTTCCTCCTGGATACGAAGTTAGGAAAAAAATTATATGCTCAGAGGTCCTCAACATGCTCTGGAAGACATATGAAAAGACTAGCCTCGCAGATGATGAATCGACCGACGATGAACCGAATGAGCCGGATATGAATGATGACGAAAACTATCAGTCCGATGATGAAGACGTTGTAATTTTAACGTGACCTTACTGTTAATGTAAAGGTAGAGCTCCATACCATACTGTAAAATGAATAACTGGAGGACAACTTCCGGTGAGATCATTCAGGAGTACTACCACATGTCACCTCACATGAGATCTAATGTTTCGCCATCGTGGATCCACATCTCGAGCTCCAGCTCCTTGACTCCAAGAAGCGTTTGAAATCTATATTCCCTGCTATAACAGAGCTTTTCTTTAGGGGGTGGCTGGGTTGGGTTTGCGTAAACCTTGAGGGAGGTATACCTCATGCACTTGAGTGGATGAGTAATTGGTTGCACCTTCCTCAGAAGCCTACTGGCGAACGCCCAGTTTGCGATGACATGAAGGTTCTATAGATCTGCACCCTACAGAGTGCATAAGTGGCACGGATTCCTTCGATGTAGCAGTGCGGGGCACCGAATCACCATGGTGATTCCCGTGGCCTTGGGCTACAACTGCTCCCGCAGGTAGAGGTCTCGTAGCGATTGCTTGCGATACAAAAGGGCGACTCCACAAGTATCGAAGTATACCTTGGTATAAAAAGACCTTCGGGTTTCCCCCTAACTGCTCAAGAATGAGCTGTGTACACTTTGTGAGTTTGTAGAACTTGGTACCAATTATCAGTGCAGAGTATGAATAAAAATTATTTTTTCAAACCTTTGTCAGGTATGATAAAGCAATCCCCTGTTGCTCTAGTTCCCCTGCGGTGATCTATTCAGCTGGGGAAAACCAGCGCACAAAATCAGCCATAGTCAGGCCAATTGTGCGATTCTCATCCATGCCTGGCCTCATTGGCATGCTTTGAACGACCGTGTGCATAGACTTCTGTACGTTTGAAAGAGCGCCTTTCGTGGCGTGTTTTGGCACGAACTTATGTGTTGAGGAATGTTGAGTGTGGAAGGGGGGACGGGCCGTATGTTGGGTCCCGTTCGGATCTGCTGAACATTCGGCGGCCCTTGACCAAGACTTTGCTGTGGTAGTTGCGGGACTGGAATTGCTGACGGCATTTGTAGGTGCATTCGTAAGGAGGGCGGTTGCTACGAGGGGATTTGATGTGCTGTAGGAATGGAATTGGCGATGCGTGCGTAGGACTAACTCCGAAAAAGCGTCCCGTTTCCTAGCTCACCGAGATTCCAAGTCTCTTCTCACACCATCCATGCCAAATTTTTCCGACGGCAGAACCCCTCTCTGCTACTGCGCGACAGATCAATAAAATATGTCCTCGTCCCATGAAGTGAAGGACTGCAATGCTCGATAATTCCGATCCCATACAGAATAATCGAAAAATCCTTTATTGTCGCATTGGTAAAACTTAGTTGAGATCTCTTCCACAAACGCACGCGAGCGCGACGACTGGGCCGTCGAGCACGGCGCGGGTCGTGGATCCTAGCAGCGGGCCGAGGGCCGGGTGCGGCAGGAGCGGCGGCAAGGCCGTCAGCAGTAGGTGGACCAGGCCCAGCGACGCGAACTGGTGGCGGTGCACGGGCGCAAGAGAGGGCTAGGGTGCACGCGGCGATCATTGCGGACGAAGTGTGCAGCGCGTCGTACAGGTGGTGCAGAAGGCGCCGCAGGAGCTCGTGCACGTGTGGCAGCGGGACCAGGAGCGCGCGCGGGGCCTACATGTTGAGCGGCAGCGCTTCGAGGGGCGTGTGAAAGTGCGGAGGGAGCGTGACGGAGGTCGGCGGCGGTGGGAACGTTGGCAGGAGGGACAGCTGTCCCAGGGAGATGGCGGTGAGCTCGAGGGAGGCCGCGGAGGGGTCAGCGGGGTCATGCCCGGGGGAGAGGGGAGAACTGTGCCAGGGAGGGGCACGGGGCAAGGAGAGAGCAGATGCGAGGAAGGAAGCGAGGTTCGAAATTCTTTTACGTGGTGCAGGACGAATTGCAGGTCACCATCATTTGCGGCGGAAAAAACTACGAAAAGGGAATTAAATAATGCAAAAGGTAAAGTTCCCGGTGCGGCTCGAACGCAGGGGGCGTGAGTAGCCGTGAGTCTCCCCATTGCCCCCCACCTGTTCGGACCCCTGCCCCCTCCAGTTTCTCAATTTGACCGGTGTACCGGTCCGCCGGAAACCCTCTGGTGATACTAAGTTTACAAAGTCTTTTCAATTATCGCATTATAATTATATTCATTTTCAATATATGCCGTGCTTTCGCCCCCGCGCAGTCGGCAACTCCCGCAGCTCCCCAACCTCCCCCACCTCCACATGCTTCCTCCGCCGCCACGAGCTGCCCGCGTCGCGCTCGCGCTCCACCAGCTCGTTCGCGAGCTGCAGCCCCACGCGGTGCTCCCTCCGCTAGCGAATCGCGTCGCTACGAATCTACTGCAAAAGTCGGTAAAAAAGCTCTGGCGCACCCCTGCTCTCCGCCCGCGCGTTCAATGAAAGCCTAAGAGAGGGCAATGATCTCCTTGCAGTGACACTCAAAAAAACCATTATGCCAACATACGCTATTTCGAATCATCATCAGATTCCCTTGTCTTCTCTGAGTTTTGCCACGAAACCTTGAACGTGGAGTGCATGTGGATTTGATCTCCAAACATACCCTTTTCTTTATGACGTATAAAGTACATATGTCCCCGAAGTGGCCGTCTGTGGTTGTACAAAGTAGATTCCTTTTCGACTGCCTCCCCAACTAGCATCTCAGCGCGTTCATAGTAGCCTGCAACAGCATGTTCTAAATCAGCACGTCCAACAAATATTGAGTGTGGTGCTTCTGCTGCTCGGAGTGGAGCACGCCTCATCCTCATCAGCGAGTGATGTAATGTTTTTTGGAATTAACCCCTTCACCCATATCATCATACTCCCTGTAGACATTGGGGTTGCACTCATGCGTATTAGGCTTCTTCATGCTCTTCGAAGTCATCCGAAGGAAAAATGCGCCATGGCCACAGTAACATCAGCCTCTGCTTTGCACTTCATGACTTGAAATGCTTCATCCCTTCCTCTGCACAACAAACTTCGAGATTCTCGAACAGGGCCTTTCCCTTAGGAATGAAACGAAGTTCGCCATCAGTAGCATCGTTACCGGTGCTGTTCTTGTTATGAATCCTGCCCCAAGTCTCTGTTCTTCGACCGTTGATTAATGCCTTCTCGCCAGGAAACAAAGCACTAAAGTACATCAGAACAGTTTCCCACGGGTTGCTACTGGGTGCAGATGATGGAACGTCACCCGGCTTCGGCGAGTCATCACATCCTTCCACCATGAAATCTCGAAGAATGCAGTAACCGTTTTCGTGAAGTTCCTGAGCCTTCCAAACAAACAAAGCCCGTCCGTAAGCGCTGGTTGATGCTTATTTCCATTCCATTTGTTTAAATTCTTCCTATTTGACACTGGTCTTTGTTGGACGAGCATCTGATGTTTCATTCGTGGGGAGGAGGCTCTCGTATCTCCTATGCGTCTCTTCGGTCATATTAGAGAGACAGAACAGTCCCATTCCTCTCTTTACTTGTAGGTTAGCGTGTCCCCACAGACAATGGTGAATGCGTCGAAGGTCTTCGGGAAGAAGTAAGTGTACAGCCCGATGGTTGTCTGGAACTCCAAGAATCTGAAAGACGGGTGAGATGCACTCCGTAATAGGATTATTAGATTCAATCCAGTCGAAGGGTGCCGTAGATAGCAGACCATCTAGAATCAAAGTGTACATCTGGAACCATTTTTCCTCATATCCAGGTCTACGCTGAGTAAATCGCAAGTATTCTGGGAACGGGGGGACGTGATCGTCAAGTGGGTGACATACTTGAACAGAGGTTCGTTCCTCTTCCTCTTCACCAGAACGATTGTTCTCCCCAGACCCCTCTAACTCCTCTTCAACAGGTTTGGGATCCTTATCTGGATATTTCCTTGGAATATGTAACGCATCTTTGTCGAAGTCGCTGTCCCAACGTGTGCCATGATTTTTGTCGGACCCACTCTTCTTTTGAGGCTTCCCACGGTATGCCTTCTGTTGTTTTGTATATTTTTGCATCAAAAGAGTCAGTTCATTCGATGGTTTTGCTGGTTTTCTCCTCGAAGACTTGCGTTGCGCCACGATAGCTTTTCACGTATTGGAATCCTTTTGGCCTTCGTGTTCGAAATCTATCTGACGTTCCGTAACAGCCTTGGAAAACTGCCTCGCGAACTTTTTCTGAGAGCAAAACACTCGTTCTCTCTTTTGACTACAGATGCTCTGGATGATCCGTGGACCTGGAATTTGGCCATTGTGTTGAAGAGCATTTCACGTACAGTACTACCTGGTGAACTTGAGATGTTCATAATCTCCTCTAGTGCCATATTGTGTCGCTGACCCCTATCTCGTGTAATATTTTCCAGCCTCTGAACCTCTTCAAAGAATGTCCGTGCTCCATTTCTGAATGTACCCTTCGCATCTTTGTTTCTTACATACAACAGCAACCCCATGACGCATTCCAAAGCAAGAATCTGCGTTCCAGCTGCAAGGCGATGGAATGCGGTATCCTCAACATGTGTTATACTCATGACAGGGTTCCGATTCTAAAGATTCCTGAATGTCTCATACACCTCTGGGTGTCTGTAGAACGTCAATGCAATACGAGCAAATCGCCGTTGGGAGAACTCCTTTTTGTCTGGAATGGGCCGGAAAACATAAAGGACTTGAACACTGCTTGAGAATTCAAGGAGATTTTCCTGGTCTTCAGCCGTTCCACATGAAATCTAATGCTTGAAACAGAGGAGTACACCAGATCATCAAATGTAGCCGGTGCTCTTCTCTCCCCTCTCCGATTCAGTTCATTCCTAATTGCTATCATCTCCTCCTCAGTCATCTGAAGAGCATCAATTCTCTCCAAGAGGACAACTGTTATGTACAGTTTGCTTTCGCTTGATAGAAGCCTTCGTTCTTTTGCCAGTAGACGATTAAACATGTACATTGCTGATGTTCGATGCAATCCGTCGATTATAATGAGCTCAACGAGTCTCCGGTGACCTTCCTCGTCCATTTCGTACAAAGGAAGCCCATTGTCCTTGTCCCCAAGTCCAAACTCAAGCTTGGCAAGCAACTGTTGTCCCTTGACTGTTCTGTGCATAGCCACGGAAACCTTTCCCAGTGATCCAGGGACAAAATCTCCCCGTCTCATCTCCTCGTAAAGATCGTCGACATGAGAGGTACGAATATTGCGAGTACCGAATGCTGGAAGGATTAACTGGTCGAGGCGAATCCTGACTTCCTTCTGAATGTAGTCCCCCAGACGAGCCGGAGGGGGTAGGCGATTCATGAGGTCATTCAATTCTTCGTTTTCTTCATTGTCCGAAATGTAAGGAATGTAGACCTCGTCGCCATCACCATCCAACCCAGATATTTCAACTGACTGACCAGAGGATTCAGCGGGAGCTGCGGCACTTCTCCGAAGAGACTGCAAGGAATCAGCTTCATCAAGAACAGCTGTTTCGGACAGCTTGGGCCATTTCTTCATGCATCTCTCGAATTTAGAGTCACCGTCCTCCTCTGCATCAGGGATGAAGCGTGTTACGACGGCAAGATTCTGCGCAGCTGCACCTCACGAAAAGCCTTTGGCTTTTGAGGCAACAAGAGGTTGATCGGAATTTTGATTCTGGAAAGACTACCATGGAAGTTTTCGTGGTTCCTGCATCATTTTCTGTATTCTCCCATATGCGTGTCACTCTTTGGGACAGAGTCAAAACGTAAGCGTCAAGCGACCGTATCAAATGGCCCAGCAGCTTTCGCAAACATCTCAATACAAGGGAGGCGCAAGTTTGTGCGTAACCGATACCATTTGACAGAATTTGATGCATTCCAAGTGATAGCTGCATCAGATATCTTCGAGATATCTGATATCGGTGAGTCACCTGGCGTGGAGGTTACAGCATCTACAGAGGAATGGTATCAACAACGTCTGTTGTACACGGTTACACCTACAATTCACTGCATTTTGTGGAAATAAAGAAATTCTTTGTTTACAATCTTGCGCCAGCTCTCTAGAGAAATATTCATTTGTATTAATCATATCTTTAGAGCTAAATGTCCAAAGACAAATGCATTCAGGTCACAAAATTGCCACAAACGAGGCGTTGGGCAATCGGCCAGACTTCTCTCCTGGCAGTCACTTTCTGATTATTACTATAATACCCGTCCATTGGGGCTTCTGTAGAGCCTAAGTTAGCACGCTACTTCTGATGCACGTATATGCACGAAGAAACATGCAGATTCTTATGTCTATGACGCGGAGTCGCGGCTGCTGGTGTATACATGAGCTACAGGTCATCAGAGTACACTGCATCGGCCGTCCACTGTTGGTCGACTGCTCCTCTTTGAAAGTGATGGGCTATCGCTCATAGTATATTCCTTAGTACACTATGAAAAATAGCTCATCCTTTTCAGGTTTGTACAACACGCGCGTGAGGATGATTTTGAAGCCGTCAGTCAAGAAGTACCTTGCCCACGCGGGAAAACTCCTAGGCCCAGAACGCAGGCCTAATGCATGCTCGAGTGGTCACTTGATGAACTTTCCCAGAGTCCTGGTTCCACACAGACGCTCAACCTCTCTGCACAAGTGTTTCCCCTGCACTAGAACGTACAGGAAGACGGCATAGATATTTCCAACAATGGAATCTTTTGTATCGTTACCAGAAAGGAGGGGTGTCGTTCTTGACCTAATGGATTGCTTCCAAATGAGACTAAACATGTCATTACATGAAAAGCGCTCGTACTTGAGCTTCTCTGGCGGACTTTCAGAACACAGGCTTTGTGAACTCAGTATTTCTCCTAGGCCTTCTCTACTCATTTCATTTTACTGTATCGAGTGTATGAACCGTTTCTCAGCTGCATCCCAGTTTTCCCTCTCCCTATATAAAACGGGAACATGGCCTTGTTCATTTGACACATATGAAGAGGAAAAGCTTCGACCGACCGTACTCAGGGATGGTTTGTTAGCGTTTTGAGGGCATCTTTTCAGGTGTCCAAATATCTGCATGTAGCTTGTGTGATTTTTTCCTATCCTCCCTGCCTTCTTCGTCTTTTTTCGAATTATAACTGTCTGAAGTTGTTTCATAGATAAATTGCCAATGACAGGACAAAGTTTCTCAATTGAATCGAATGTGACCGACATGTCAGAACTACCTGCGGAAAGATCTTTCATCTCATCAAACTTCGGCATGAAGAACGCGTAAAGGCTTTCGTTACTCTTGATAGTCGCAGAAATTGTGTCAAACTCCGTGAGCGTACAGTCGGCACTACAACGAAGTACTCCCTTCTGTAACCTGGTCCCTGATTCTTGGGATGACGTACTGACTTTTTTGCCCAACTGGTTTTAATTGGCTTTATGAAAAGAGCAGCCACTTTCTCCTTGAGAAACAACAGTGGTCGTCTTGCAGAATCAGACACATCCATGTCTATCGAAGGGATTCCTTTCAACAATCATTGCTGTTCGGCTAGAGTTCCCTCTACCTTTGCAATCCTCAGTTTCAGTAAATCCAGACCTCTCTCGGTTTTAAGGACGGCCATACTGTCATGTTTGGAAGGTGTATAGGTCTTGTCAAAAGCCGCATCTGCCACATCGCTTTCAGTTTCATTGCCTTCAACATGATCATTTGATTTGTGAAGTTGATTTGCAAAGTCATCCGTTTCATGCATGACCCATGCAAACGTTTGCAGAGAAGACAGATCCTTGAAAGTTCCATTGTGAAGCACTTGGACCTTCTGCATTGAATGAGGAAAACCAAGCTGTGCCGGGTAGCTAAGCATACAATGAGGCGAATTACGATGCTTTGGACCTTCCTTCCACGTTTTGCAGATAACAGCTGTGAACCATCGCTGGGTTTGAATCCCTGAGAAAGCATCATATGTCTCCCAACTCATCTTTACAATTGATCCATTTCGTAGACCATATGGAAAGGAGTCTATGTCACTCATGAGAAAACAAGCTTGCTGATTCTGGCTCACTTACCACGTGGATTCCCTCTGCTGTGAACTATGTGTTCAACCAAACGTTAGTGGAGCAAAAGGCCAGCTCTTACCCAGTGCTCCGCACACGTTCCTGCCAACAGGCTACCTATAAAATACGGAGAGAACTACATATATCTAAGCCTGTAATCACAGCTTGTACAAACAGTAGGCAAGCCTGAAAATGGAACCAGTCCAGAGTCCAGGATGAAGGCACTTTTAAAAGAGTTGTAAAATATTTTCATTGAGACAAACGGAACTCATTGCTACTCGTAACGGACGGAAACGATCATATCTGTAAATCTACCAATGAAATTATGCACATAATTCGGAGTTCATATCAATATGGCGGTAAAATCGATGACATATGCCGTTGATACAGTCCGAATCTTGTGGTTGACGACAAAATGCTGACCGCAGATACAAACGTTGCCTCGATTAAACTATCCTGCATGTAATTGTGCACCTGACCGACAAGATCAAGACTGCTGCGTCAATTCGAATCGGGCCGTTTAGTTCAGTTACAGCTCAGAAGAATGCCAAATGAAGTAGATTGGTACGTAAATTAGTGAAGCAGCGCGAGTGCGGCGCTTCCAAGAGAGGTCTATGTGTGCATATGCTTGTGTGAGATTGTCTCTTCAACTCAGTTTTTGTCAAGAGCAGATCATAAGAAAAGCCGATACTGGAGTGGGTTTTTTCTGCAAGTTGGGTTTTTGCATACTGCGTACTTGTCGAGGATGAATAGCCACCACCTTACTTTAGCGTGATATCGTTCGCAACCGCATCAAACCCTGAATTCTACGGTCATCAGGACCAGTCTGGCCTTGAGGGAGCACTTGTGGTAAACTGCCGTTTCTAGAAACACACTGCGCAGTGGTTCATTCAATCGCTGTGACTACGTCTCCCAATGGAAACGAATGGTAAGAGAAGGCGCAGGCATGTGAAAAGTTCTGGTCGCCGTGTTCGCAGGAAGAAGCAGCCATTCTTCAAAGAGCAACTCGCTAAATCCTTCAAAGAGCCAACAAGTAGCGAAAAAACACGTGAAGAAGATGGAAAACGTTCTCGTATCGAGAGACACCACAGCTCATTCCGTCGAGATGTAATTGTCAATTCCAATGCTCTCAGGGAGCTGGAAAACGCCAATGAAATCGTCTATCTATGAGGGGACTGCAGAAGCGCCAGAAGAAGAACCTGTTGGGAGCGTGATGGAGGGTAACGGAGCCGATAAGGACCAATCATGTGTAATGATCAATGCTACATTAGCCAAAGATCAATTCAATGGCTTGAACCGGCATGAAGGTGAGGAAGACGAAGAAAGCGTCATTGATCTCATTGGGTCTGGTTTGGACATTCTGGATCCACCGTTCAAATTGTCCCGCGTCTGTGTAGACGCACAGTCTTCCGAACTGATTCAAGAAACCCGCGACAATCTGCCTGATATTCCGTTGCGTCGATTCAAGAAATTCTTCTGCTGGAGAGTTATGGGTGGACTCGTCATGGCTTGTGGTTCGACCGCAATGAAAGTAGAACACTACGAGTCTTTAAGGCACTGGATTTCATGGAGCAAAGAAGACAAAGGAAAGAAGAGGGGGACGAGCAGTTACTCTCACTTGCCAAAGAATATTTTTCCGTTCATGAGGAAGTTCTCATTCCCGAAAACTATTACTTGTTCATTTGACGTCAATGCTGCAAAGTCGGGGGCAATGGCAGGCTCATGGGACTCTGAGCAGCGGCTCGTACCTGCGAGAGAAGAGGTGAAAGTCGTTCAACTGAGTGAATGGATTCGTCGGGATCTGTCGTCTGGGAGGCGGTTCATGCAACTTTGTACAGAAGGGGCCAAAGTTGAACCAAATCAGTTCATCTCTGACAGTATAGAGAACTGCCCAATAATCAGAAACCGCGATGCTCATACCACTGCTTCCACTGCTTTCTTCAGTCGAAATCCAGTGGAGGATTCCAACCTCTGTCGGTCAATTCCAGAAGCAAGAACAGTCCATTTCTCCATAGCTTGTCCGAGTGATGAGAATGATGTTGATGAAGTCAAAAGTGTATTCACTGAGTCCGGGCTATCGGAATATGAGTTCTCGCAGTCGGCAGAATCGAACTTCGGGGCCGTGACGTGTTTTCGTGGATGTGTACAGAAAACTCAGTTGCAGTCCGGCAATACCAGAAGTGATATTGGATTCATTTCTGGTGATAATATGGTTGATATTGCGATTGGAACGTCTCGAGCAGGATAAACTTTCACACTGGTTAATAGGATACTTCTTATGGATGCAGACGAGTACGGATCCTGTATATTCATGATCTTTCGTAACTGAAAAAGAGAGCTGCAGGCCACATGCAACTTTATGTATCCCTCATCCTCCACATCAGCATCCGTTCATGAAAAGGGATATTCGCCAAGTCTCGGAAAACTTCAGAACGGTAAGGACTACTTCGTGTACCGAGTTATGCTTGACTCGGACGACTTTCAACCTTTGGCGGGCACAAAAGGTAGTGCCGGAGGGTTCTATATGCTCCCTCTAAATCTCCCTCTGAGAAACTGAGCAGGCGCAGGCTCCGTCCGCGTTTTCAGCCTTACACCACCTGGGGTATCATCCAACAATGTATTTCGCATTTTGATTCCAGAAATTCTCAGGTGCACGACAGATGGAATAGAGATGAAAGACTTCTTCGGAAATGAAACCATTGCATTTGTAGATATTGTGGGATACATTGGAGACTATCCAGCAGTCACAAATACTCTAGACGTATTAGGTCAGAACGCTGGAACTCCGTGCCACCTGTGCACGTTCATAAAGTATTCTGAGAAGGGAGTTGGAGAGTCTGACTACGCATACAACAACAAGAATCACTCGCGAAACTCTGCCTTCTCCAGAGACCATGATCGAATGGAATCTACAAGGAATGATCTCGTGAGCAAAGAAGACTTCCAATACGTAGGATTGAAAAGCCGGTCACAAACTTGTGTGAGCGTCGATGCTGGAACTTCGATCGGAAGTCCAGATTATCTCCCACTTCACCATTTGTCTCGTGAACTCAGGAGTACAAGGGAGCGCGTTCCTTTAACCGAAAATGGAGAGAGAGCTGTACCTGCTATCTTTGACCATTACAGATCTGCTGTAGTGCCTCCGGACCACCTTCTCGCTGACCTTTCTCAAGATGTTCCGAATCGGCGCTCTCTGTGTTTCAGAAAAAGCAACGCCTTACAGCAGAGATGTACATTCAAGAGGCATTCAGGACGCATGGATTAAAGACGCAATCTCATATATTCAACGCCGATGCAATCAGAATTCATTCCATGTCTTTATCGAGCATGTTTAAAGTCATTTTTGTTGCCCCCTTTTTGCGTTTAAAAGTGCACTATTTCTTTACCAGAGCGAGACAAAAAAACAAACCTTTCTTGTAACGCAAAGAGTGACAAACATGATGTTTCAAGTTCTGATTCAGTTAGTTAGTCTGATTCCGAAGAGGAAACTGAAGAGTTGTGCTTACGAAAAGATTCGAATCTGTGCGCAGTTCTATTATTGAACTACTTGCGAAGTTTCAGAAGCTAGTTGCCGCAACTTATCGTTACCCAATTACTGCTGTAGATGGACAGAAGTCAATCCGAAAAACCGTTGAGTGATTTATCTCAGCAAGCTTCTGAATATGTAGCTCGTCTGAACCAGGTTTGCAAGTTAAGGCAAGAGGCCAGGACACAACAACAAACCAAACGTGCACCGATTGGTTGAACTTTACAACCATACATTGCCATGCTTCGGACATATTCGTCACTTTCAGGAGCTTCTCTTCGAGAGGGCGCACCAGCCTTTGAAACGAGCAATATCAAAATCAAACCATAGAAACCCACAGTTGTCAGCAATGAATTCCATACTGGAAAACAACTGGCTTTCTAGGCTTGGAGAGGTGACATCATCAATTGAGAACCCTGGCAACATCGACGACGAGATTGCTTCTGAGCTGGAAAGCATTGCTATCGGTGCAAGTCTGGAACAGAAGGATTCAAGGAAATTAAGAAAGTTTCTTAACAGTACTTTCGTACTGCCGTTATTGCGTGACTTCAAGAGAAGAATTTGTGGATTGGGAGACAGATTTAAGCAGGATTGGACTTGGGTGCCTGGTACAGAGTTGGAGGATTTTGGCATTGCTCTTGAAAGGACATCGTTCAAGACACAAAACAAGGAAGCATTTCAGGCACTCCAGAATATGTTTGGAGTAGAAACTCCAGGTGTGCAATGCACGGTAATATTTATGATATCATGCTTCAAGGTTTGCATTTCCGACGTAGATGAGTATATACAAGAAAGATTAATTGACAAAGGCATACCGAGACATGACATATTACGACCAGGTGAGATAGTACAGGCCACTGTGAATACGTTTTGGGGGACCTGTAACGACGAAGTGGTCATGCTGGTAGATGAAGTCCAGATGGACTACGGCAACCAAACTCAATCTTTCGATATGGATCAGTCTGAGACTTTGTTCTGGTACGTAGCAGGACTACTTCTATCGCGAAATATATGGAAAAAACAAGACCAGGAGTGAAGTCAAATTTAACCGCAAAGAAAAATGAAGCGTGCAAAGATGAACAGATGTATGCTGTTGTCATTCCCTGGGAGAAGTTGCACAATGCCTGCTGTTGGGAAGAAAAAGGTTTAAAATACTGCAGTCAAGTGGCAACTATATTTTAAGGTTACATTGTGGTATTCAGAAGGCAATAGCGTTGCATGATTGCGAGGCAAGCCTAAATGACGCGTCTTGCAAAAAGGAGACATCCGGATGTGTTACACATTCCCGAAAGGTTGACGAAGGAGGCTCGTATTTCATTTTAGGAACTGCGGAAAGATTCCCTCCTAGGAAGGGTTACCCACTGCATGCAGGTAGTAACTGCAGTCATTAATAAGCAAGTCAAAAAGATACAGGAGTTACCATGGCGATGCGCGCAATATTACGCGGTTTCGTCCACCGAAATGTTGACTACAAAAATGGTACCATGTCCTACAAATCGCAATTTGTGCAACTTTCGGCGACACGCGGCCCAGTGCCCCTGGCCCCAGAACCGGGCAATGATCACTACTGCTTGCCTTCTGGTGCCACCGGGAAGGAAACTAGGGTTCTCTATAGGCCACATTAAATGTAGCTGTGCGCACTTTCGTACTCGCAGCGCGCGGCTTGTTGTACTCAAGCTCTGCACTTCGGGCAACATGCCCGAAGTGCAGACTTGAGTAGGCTGTCAAAAAGCATGTCTCATGTACGCATGGGCCATGTAAATATATGCGTAGCTGCTGGATACGCAGTTAAAGGTGAAGTGGGTCATTTCTATGCGATATATTGCTTTTGCGTCACACATAAAGCTGCTGGCAGGTATTGTCTTGTTGTGAATGCACACCGCGATCTAACCGAAAGCTGTTAGTACCGACGCAGGGATGGATTTCTGTGAGGCTGTTTAAAGATCAGGAGCAATACAGTTGATACGAATGATATACTACCAGAAGGAATGCGGAAAGGCTATTAGAGAGAGGGTACCTCGACGCGTGGAGATCGAGCACATCGAGGTTGCAAGCGGACAATTGTCTGGAGCACCTCAAGGTACACCAGGTGTAATTATTACGCTGCATAGCTACAACTAGATGCGTAGCTAGGAATCTATACATGTGCAGCAGATAGAAACGAATGTTTGAGTGTAAAAAGTCGCATTTCAATTGGCAGCTAAATTGTTCCGCAGCGCAAATGTGTCTTTGTAATTGGCTGGGTGCCTTTCGGGGCACAGCCATTATCGTAATGGAACTGACTGTATTGTCGTAAGATTCGTAATACTGGGCCCAGTATACAATAACTCAATCGGGGCAGGTCTCCGGTGGCAACAAAGCGGAGGTGCAGTGTCCGATAATGGCGCGCTCTCGGAACGCCGAATCCAATAAAAATTGGTACTGATGTCCGAAAGCGCGGGTTTTCCACTTCTCTGAAGGTCGCGGTAGGTTACATAAAGGAATACTGAGTCCCGCCTGTTAGGTTCCTCGCGCGTGAGAGACATCTCCGAAGGGTCACACATAGACTGTGAAGCTCCTCAGGCCATCCATAACACAGCTGTTCAGGTTTGTTTCGTTGTTCTACTCGCTTCGATTCCGCCCGTGTTTGTGTGAAACTGACCATTCTTTCCTACATTTGATGCATCGTATATGTAAGAGAGCGAGGACCAACTGGTCGTGGACCTAGTCTAATCTGAAACTCGAAGTTCAGACGTACCAAGTATAGATGTTATGTTTCATCTGCCTTGTTAGACAAACTAACCTTCTTGTTTCACTTGTATTCATCACTTTGTAGGTATGTGCGCTCATGTGATATGTACATGTTCGCGCTGCAGGGCCCACAAGAGAAGGACATTTCGGCAGTAGTAGCGACCCCGGAGTCCAGTTTTATGTGGTCATAGCATATATACTGTAGAATGCATAGGTCATATTGTTCTACAGTGTCATGAATAGCGAAAAGGTAAAGGTTTCTATGCGCAACGATCACTCGTAGTAGTGAGTTCTTCTGATTAAACGGAGAAATGCATAATTGTACATTCATGCCTACAAGACAGTAATCACTGTCGTTCGGGGAGGCTGTCAGGAGTAGTAAAGGGAAGGGAAGATGGACCACCAGAGGCGGTGTGTAGCTATGCAAAATAACAGTGTGTATGAGGAGGTAGCAGAGTAGGAAAGGGAAGACCGCCGAAGGCCGTAGAAGATTAGGAAAACGAAGACCGCCTGGCTCTGTAAAAGTTCTATTCAGCAGATACCGCCTGCGGAGATCTGCAACATACAACGCAAGACCACCTCCGAGATAATCAGTTCAAATTACTAAAGATCGTATGTGGTAGTCAATCCTGGGAGTACTTGGCCAAGTCCTAGGTGGTCCTTCCGTTTTTCAGCAGTGACACCTGACGGAGGTCTCTCAAAAAGAAGCCATGTGTACTCCTGCAGCGCACCACGACGCGTAATTATTTGACCTCCTACGAACTACCAGGATTTGAGGGACACTTAGAGCCGCCGATGGTTCTAAATTTGGGCTATCAATACCGCCACAGGAGGTTTTTGAATTTTATTTTTGGCGGTAAAATGAACCTTCCCAGTAGGTCAAAAGTGTGACCAGTAAGGGATTGGCTTTCACCGCCTGAGGCGGTCATTTTCTGGTTATCATAAGACCTCCTCATAGACCTCTGGAAATTTCTAAAATGTACCTTGTAGTGATGTGATGCGCCAGTTCTCGCCAGAAATGAAGGCTTATCTCTGTCGTTTCGATGCCGGGGAACTGTATCGAGCACCGAGCGGACTACAGGATTTGACGACAACCTCCCAAGGAGCCGAAGCTCAGATGTCTGCGGACTTGAGGAACCGTATACGCTCTTGCGAGCCCCAAAAGATGCTTTCGCACGTGCTACTCACGCAACGGACTGGATTCCTTAAACGCCAAGCCATGGCTCTTACATCGAAGGATTCAATCCCGCCGTATGTGGAGAAGCACATTGCCTCGCTCATTATAAGAGCACGTGTTTACCAGCCAACTGTACAATTTGTTGCCGGAACGAACCAAATGGAGGCTACCGTCAGAAGCTACACGAATCGGTCTTCGCAGCGGATGGTGTCCTTCGCGGAGAGCAGCCAGACTCCACCTTTGTGCTGCGCATATTCACAGCAGGGTACCGGCTTCCCTTGTCTACACGGAGTGGAAGTTATTGCCGAGAAACACGGTTCTACCAACGTGCACATGTTTATCAACAGGCGTCATCTGACTTCTACTTGGAAGGGGCAGTACAAGGATGTGAGATTTCCGTTGCTGGAGCCAGCTGCTATCGATCAGGGTTTTCAATCCGCGAAAAAGCTTGTGGCACTAGGTAACCACTTGCAAGTTCCGAAAGCACTTGCGCCCCCTCGAGGGCGACCTGTGAAGAATGCAGGAAAGAGAAAGAAGGGATCGTTTGAACGTGTGCCCAGCACAAGAAAGAAAAAGAGCTATTCGTGTAGCTTGTGCCATTGTGAGGGCCATGTAAGGGCGGATTGCAAGCTGAAGCAGCTTTTTGAGTAGGTCGTTGTCGTTTATGTGTCGATGTATGTGTTCGTGGCGTGAGTAAAGTCGCCCATCTAATTTGTACTGGGTTTAGTTATCGCCCCCCTCTTGTGTATTACGCGAGGCGTCGCCCTAAAGTGCGCAATTGTAGCCCCTATCGTTGTCGTTGTCGCCCCCCTATTTCCGTCATGTGCCATTTGGTCCACCATTTCCAGGGTATAACCGAAATTGTCGCCCCTTGTGTTGTCTTGACGCCCTCCTGATAACGCTTTTTGGGAGGCTGTCGCCATCTCAATATGTACCATTTTTTAGTGTCGCCCCTGTGATCGTTGGAATACAGTGGTGGCAAAAACTATAGAACAGCAGGCATTTTCCGGTCGCAGGACCTGGATTTTTAAGTGCACACCAAGAGCATTGCTGTACGGCGAGCACTTAGCACGGGGAGCCCTCATGTTTTAACAGAATTGCAAGAAAACAAGCGGTTGTGAAGATATTGGCTCAAACGTGGAAAACACCCGTCAAAAACTATAGGTACACTTTAATGCAATGAGGCGTTGAAGGAACAAAAGTGCTCACACACGTGAACTCAATAGTCTATCTTCTTCCCTTTGGCGACGACTACATCCACACACCGCTTGCGCATCGATTGCGTCAAATGCTGTAGTGTGTCAGTCTTAATTCCATTCCAGGCCTCCAGGATGCCCGCCGATAGCGATTGAACATCGTCAAATTGCCTCTGGTTCTCGTACACCCGTCTAACGAGTATACCCCATACGTTCTCAATCGGGTTGAGGTCGGGCGAATATGCAGGCCAATCCAGGAGCGAAACAAAGTTGTCATAAAGCCAATCTTTGGCCAGCCTAGAACGATGACCGGGTGCTCCGTCTTGCATAAAAGTCCATGTAACTGGTAGATCTTCTGAAAAGGGAACGAGGTATTCTTGCAAAGTTTGCACGTACTTCTGTCCGTCCTGTGAGCCAACCAAAAACGCAAGCTCGGACCTCATCTGACCGGCTAAACACGCCCACATCATCCATGACACTCTGACCGCCGCTGTGCCTTTTGGAAAACCATTGCTTCTCTTTCCTCAGATCATGCCACTTGTATACAAGCCCATCTGGACCGTCCAGATTGAACTTTTCTCGTCCGACCACACCACATTGCGCCACTTTTCAGATGACCAAGTCATTCGTTCCATTGCCCAGGCGACCCTACATTTTTCATGTCGTTCACGCATTGCTGGTGTCCTTGCCACCCGTTTATACCGCAAATGAACGTTGTTTTGCAGTTGTTGACGGACGCGACGAGGCTTCACTGTCAATTGCAGGGCTTTGAAAATGCCGGTGGAGCTGAGAACACCCTCGCAGCTTCCCTGTTAATCCTTCTTTTGTCGGCCTCAGACAGCTTACACTGCCTTCCACCACCATTTTTTCGATTGTAGCCGGCCTGGTCCCGTAGAAACGTGCTGACAACGTTTCGAGACATCCCTAACTCCTCTGCAATATGCGAAACAGGCCAACAGTTGGCCTCATAGGCCACTATTTGGCCCTTTTCGAACGTGGAGAGGCGAGATTTTCGAGGCATTTTGTGCAGGAGGGAACTTTTTTCTCATGAACTTTGTGTCCATCATGCCTTTCTATCTCGTTCATGCTACCATTTGCCAAAGTTTTGGCGGGAACGGCGTTTCTGGTTCCCGCGATGAATGGTTTTGCATTGATGTGTACATATAGTTTTTGCCGGGTGTTTTCCACGTTTGAGCCAATATCTTCACAACCGCTTGTTTTCTTGCAATTCTGTTTAAAAATGAGGGCTCCCCGTGCTAAGTGCTCGCCGTACAGCAATGCTCTTGGTGTGCACTTAAAAATCCAGGTCCTGCGACCGGAAAATGCCTACTGTCCTATAGTTTTTGCCACCACTGTAGAATGGCGTCGCCCCTCTGATGACGAAAATATGCGCGCTGTCGCCTCCCTAATGGCCGCTTTAAGCCAAATAGATGTGACGACGTCACCTATTAATGCCGTCTCCCAATAGTGCCATTTTTGGGGTCTCGCACGGGGCGGCACTAATGAGTGGGGTCCACTGTATGGGTATTGTTGTCCTATACGAACGGCACTCTTATTCGGAGGTTGCACTGTACACCTGTACAAGTGATCCGCATATTGTGGTTGTGCTATTATTTGTAAATTTCGAGGACTCGTTGACTAGGTCAGTCCTCTGGAGAGCTTACTACTGAAACACTTTTGCTGGTGACGCGTCAGGGTAAGCATATCGCGCGAGCAAGACGACTCAAAAATAACCCGCACTCCTAGCGACGGAGTGCACTCCTTGGCTGCGCATTCCAATTGTATGAATTCCAGGGAGACGTCTCAAGAGCTGCTGGTGCTCCCGGTGCGCAGCGGCGAGCAGGGCCTCTACGTTGTTCTGACCGATCTCAAGGGATGGGGAAGCGCGAATGCCCACCGCGAGAATGCGCACCACGACGTGCACGCTGTTGTGCCAAGTAGCGACAAGGGCTTGAGTTATCTTCGGCTCGCCACACAAATTTACTCAAAGCTTGTTGTGTACGGCCAGCCGCGTCTAAACGTCGTAATATATCGACGGGAAGACATGGCGGCTCAAAAGTCGGTCGAAGAGCAACTATCGAAGCCTCAACGGAATTGCGTACCCTCTCGCAACGATGATTTCGAAGCTATCGCTCTTGTCGGATCTGAGGGCTACGCTTTTGGGGATGGGTCTCCCGACTTTTACGACAAGTACGCTGTCGTGGCCGTTGGCGGCACTTTTGACCGACTGCACGCCGGTCACCGCCTGCTGCTGACAGCGGCCGCATGGGCAAGCCGGGAGACACTTCGGATTGGGATGACAACGGACTCGATGCTACAAAACAAAAAACACAAACACCTGATTGCCAGCGTCGCGGATCGAAGCCGGGCAGCCAAGGAGTTTGCGCTGCAGGTGAAACCAGGGCTGCCCAAAATCGTGATATCGGAACTGACGGATGCGGCAGGCCCGAGTGCGAATGATGGTTCCATCGAGGCGATCGTGGTATCCAGCGAGACGGCACGTGGGGCGCGTAGGATCAACGATGTGCGGCAAAGCGCGGGGCTGAATCGGATGGTGATCATCGAAGTGGACGTGCTGGATACGCAGGGACAGAAGCTGAGCTCGACGGGGTTGCGAGCGGAGGAGATTGTAAAGCCGCATGGATCGGAAGCGTAAAATTGGGCATCTATGTCTTCCGTGGAAAATGTAAATTACAATCGGGAC
>NW_005179036.1:189494-217300 GCF_000350225.1 Chondrus crispus | reverse complement strand
GTGTGGGGCGGTTGCCCGTCGAAGGGCAGTGGGGGTTTGTTTATGTGGGGTGCGGCGTGGAACGGGAATGGGAAAGATGTTTTAAAGAGGCGGTGAACGAAGCGGAGCGACATGTGCGGGAAGGGGGGGGGGACAAGCGCAGCGAGGTTGACATATGAGAGCCGTGTAACGGACGGGCGGCTAGCGGGCCACTCACAACGCACTGGCGCATCTTACACCACGTGACGTGGGCTTACAGAGCTTCGGATCATGGAGCCGGTTTCGTGCTCCGACACGTGGACACGAGGCAGAGGGAGGCGGATTTGTGACGACGTCAACCTTCGACCGGATTCGGCCACACCCAATGGCGCAGTGCTTCGAGACATCACCTCCTCCCGATTGCTCTTCCGCGATCCGCACCTCTTCGGTACCTCGCACCCAGTTTCGACGCATGAGTCACCGAGTGGATGCGTTAGGAGACGGGCGGACACCACCCATCTCCGAACACACCATCCCCCACTCCTACCCTCCCTTCCCCTCCCGCGTTTACCGTTCACCATGCCTCCCGCGTTCCTCTCCCCCATTCCGCTCTCCTCCGCCCGCCCATCTCCACCCCGTCTCTCCCGCCCGCGCACCACGGCAAGTCTAACCACGCCGCATCCGCGCCCATCCGTGTCGCGCTCTCCGCACTTTCTCTCGCAAGCCACCGCGCGCGTGCACCGCCTCCACCAGACGCTTCTCGAGTTCGAGCGTGCCACGCGCCCGGGGGAGCTCCCGCATGCGTCCGCCCCGAACCGTTACGAAGCGCTCCCGCCGCATGTCAAGGGCCCCTCGCAGATGCTCGGCCGCCTCTCGCCGGGCTGCGAGGGCACGCGCGCCGTCTTTCCGAGCTGCAACTTCTCGTGCACACCGTGCTACCACTCCGCCGACGCAAACAGCGTCCGCGTCGACGGCATGCACACCGTCACCGAGATTGCACGCCAGATGGACTTTCTGCGGAGGGAGCGCGGGCCCGTCGGCCATTGCCAGCTCATCGGCGGAGAGGTCACGTTACTACCACCCGAGGATCACGCCCTGGCGTTGGAGACCATGCGCTTTTTCGGACGCATCCCCATGTCCTTTTCGCATGGCGATTTCGATTACGACTACCTCAAACGCTTGGCTGTCAAGGATGGCCGCCGCCGCTTCGACAGGCTCGATTTTGCTCTCCATTTCGATATGGAGATGCGGGGACGCAGGGGCATCCCTCGCCCGCGCAATGAGTCCGAATTGACTCCATATCGTCAAAAGCTTGTCGACATGTTTGAACGACTGCGCCGCGAGCACGGCGTCCGATACTATCTCGCACACAACATGACCGTCCAGGCCGCTAACTTGCCATATATCGCCCAGGCCGTCCGCGAATCAAGGGCCATGGGTTTCCGTCTCTTGTCCTTCCAACCTGCCGCCCAGCAAGGGGCCGAGAAGAGGTGGGTAGACAACCTTCGGTCCATTGCCGACGATGACGGCGAAATGGTGTGGCAGGAAATCGAAAAGGGCATGGGCATTCGCTTACCCTACTCTCTTTTCCAAATGGGCGATGTCCGCTGCAACCGCATGTGTGCCTGCGCCGTCCTAGGGCCCAAGGGCGATCCTAATGTAAAGATCTTTCCGCTTTTCGACGATCGATGCCCGCAGGACGCGCGCTGCAGGGACCTCATCGTCACAAATATTGGCAACATCGTCATGATGCCCCACCTCCTTGCCGTGAAATTAGTCCGCACTATTTTGACAAGGCCATGGCTTCTCATCCCCGCTCTGCGATGGTGCCTCCGCATCATTGCAAGAGCGGGTGGCTTGTGGCCCATTCTGCACAGGGGAATTCGACCCCTCACCATCGTCATGCATCGCTTCATGGATGCAAAAGACGTGTCTAAGGCCTGGGACCTTATGGATGACGGTGTGTCTAGTGATGATTCCCGCGTCGATAAGGCAGGCCCCCGGATTCGAGAAACCATGGAACGCTTGGCATCCTGCTCGTATGCCATGGCTCAACCGGATCAAGGCCGAGTCGTCCCGGCTTGCGTTCAACACAGCGTCTACGACCCCGTTGAGAACAAGGAGCTCGCACGACTCCTCTCGCGACGTGACAAATCGCAATCGGCTACACAAGCCGAGGTCGATCGCATCCGACGGACAGACTTGTCTAACCAACAACAATCGTTAAATACCAACTCGAGTGAGCAAGGGTGTGGCACCACTTGTTCCGGCTGAACCACAGAAGTGGCATTGTTTATCCAGGACCATGCGGAAGCGAGATAGATAGCCCCGCGCGCAAGACTCTTGTACAGACATACATAGCACCTTCATATTCTTCTTCTAAAGGCTTGGTGCGTGCAGAGAAAGTGCAGGTCCTAACAAGACGCGCGAACGGCTTGTCTTTATAATCGCGCTTCAAGAGCCGATCTCCACGCACGTAACAACTGTTTTTGTCTTGCACATTACAGCCCAAACCTCGTCTTTTCCATTGTTAATTCTTTTGTCCGCATTATCAAATAGCAAACAGCCGGCTATGTCCAGCTTTCAAGTCGAGCCCTCAATTGCATTGCCATGCGAAAAGCTCTTTCATACCCTTCCTCGTACCCTTCGGAATATGCCCGAGATGCATAGACGCTCCATCCATCTTTTTCGTCACTGGGCAGCTTCCCTTCAGGACTGCGTTTTTCTTCTATCACATTGTGTATGCCCTCGGCAAGCTTGCTGTTTCTCGCTTCATCAGATTGAGTGTTGAATCCGACATCAGCAACCTGTCCATCTGCAACGCAAGTTAATTCAGGTTCCCCCGTAGACAGAGCATCTTCCATTACGTCCCAAGAGGTATCTATGTTTTCTGCGTCGCCGGCCTGTGCGTCCTCTATTTCCGGAATCTTGTGCCGACTCTCAAAACCATCGGCACGCCTTGACTCTTGTATATTGTCCAAACCTCGTTCTGTCCCCTCAATTTCCATGCTCTCTGCAACCTCCCCTTCACCTCCATCAGTACTTCTCTTCCGTTTCTTTCTCGTCCCGTCAGCCTTCACCTGAGTAACCCCTTCCTCGACAGCTTCAGAGAGGCGCGGGGCCAGCATTTTAGTCATACTAAAACCGAGTCCTTTTTCCATTGAATGCAATTCAGCTGCCTCGTCACCGCTGTCATGTATGACGACAGAGAGTCCAAGCTTTCCAAAGCGTCCCGCTCTCCCTACTCGGTGCAGATAGGTCGCGGAGTCATGCGGTATGTCCAAATGCACGACTAGATCACAAATGTCGATATCGACTCCCCGAGCAAGCAAATCCGTCGCGACGAGAACTTGAAGGTTGCCGTCAGCGGCTGATTTCATAATTGCAGTGCGCTCAAGCTGGCGAATACCGGCGTGAATGTCCGCACTCGCGAAACCAGCCCGGCTAAGCCTATCGACAACACTCTTGTTGCGTTTCTTACTGTTTGTAAACACAATGCAGAAGCTGAACGGATTCTTTTGAATCAAAGCAACCAATGCTGCCGTTTTCGCCTCTAACTTTGTCTCGCTTGTGTTCACACCTCGTTCCACTTGGATTTTACGCTGACGGACACCAAGAAGTACAGCCTTTTGATTCGGATCTGCTGCATTCGTATCCTTCGACGCTGTGCTTGCGTCTTTTTCCCCGACTTCTTCACTAAGCTGTGGCCGTCTTTGAACTTGAATGTGCGTTGCATTGCGCATGACCTTGCGTAGCAAAACCTGTAGTTTTGCCGGATAAGTAGCCGAAAACGCCAACGTCTGCTTGCGCATGGGGAGCATTTCACAAATTCTCGGAACTGTATCCCCCAACGATCCATCAAGCAATCTATCAGCCTCGTCCAATACCAGCAGCTTCATCGCTGCGACCCTCAAGTTCCCCCTCTCCACAAGTGCAAGCGCGCGTCCCGGCGTCGCAACGGCGATCGCCGGCGGTAGCTGGACTATTCTCGCTGCGTCCTCCCGCTCAGGACACCCACCGATAAAGAGCGAAACATGCGGGGAATTCTCAAAACCGTCACACAGACTCTGCGTCACGCGCGCTATCTGGGCGGCCAGCTCACGGGTAGGGGCGATAAGGAGCGCTGCTGGACCTTGCAAAGAAGAAGAGGAAGCGGCGGCTTCCGCAGCGACGATACCGAAGACTAGCGTCTTGCCGGTGCCTGATTTCGCCTGAACGATAACGTCGGCCCCCAGGCGGGCGGCAGGTAGCGCCCGCAGTTGAACTGGGCTGGGGTGCGTGATTTCTTGACGCGCGAGGGCGCAGAGAATGGGGGGCGGTAGGGCGAGGTCGGAAAAGGTTAACCCGGCGTCGGGGCCGGACAGCAGGACGTCGGCAGTGCGGGTGTTTTCCGGGGTCGCTATGTGCTCGGACAAGGCCGGCAAATGTGCTGGGACGCGGCGGATCGGGTCAGACGGGGAGAGCGAGTAGAGTCGATGGTGACGAAGGGAGAGTAGGAAGGAGATTCCGTACACATGACGCTGTGGATGCAGCGGCTGCGTCCACACGTCTGAGGCTGGATGTGCATGGGACAGAAGCTCTTGGACTTCGGCAAGATCCGAACTGAGACTTGGCTCATCCACGCGACCGGCCATGCCATCCGCAAAATCGTAATGGCCGACCTCGCCGAGACGCAGTTCGCCCAGGACAGAAAGAAGCGGGCACCTGTTAACAAGAGCCAAGGAGTGAGTGCTATGACAAGACGCTGTCGAGCACAGACGACGTGGGCACTGTGATGGCATGGGCTCTGCGGTGTCATAGCTCACGGTAACCTATACACGTGTACATTGGCGACATGATCTCATGTCAAGATCGCTCGCGAGGGAAAAAAGCACAGCATCGACGACAACAATTGGCTTGGCATTGCTTCTTCGGCAACCAAGCACAAGGTCAATTCTATTTTGAGGGATGGCAATGTTCAACAGCGCTCTCTGTTCAAAAAGCAGTACTTTGAACGTGGCAATTATAGGAGAATATGGAAAACTTGTTCTCCTGCCATGTTGACAAAGTGGTCTTGTCTAGGAAGCTCATTCTCCAGCCACAGCGTCAAGTAAGTGCCCACTCAGGATTGCTGCTTCGATGATGATTGATGAGCATGTGGCGTAAGCGTGAAAATTTTATGTTTCTAGCTAGTAGCTTCATTGTCTTCTGTGACGAATGCCTCGCTGTAGTCCTCTGGGAGTGAAGTCACGATTACATGGTGCACATACTTTCTACACAAGCTTTATTTGTTTGTGCGCCACTTCCGGTAGCAATGCTACGTGCTGTACCATCGCGATGCCCAGACTGTGTTGATGTCACACAGTTTCATGTTGACATGTTGACATCAACATGTTCTTATCATCTTGCATCAGCTCCCGTCTTCTGGTCCAGCAATGCAGTGCAGTGGAAGTAGACGATGTCCTTGCTGGTCCGTTTCCAGAAAACGTGATTGATCTAAACTTTCAGGATCTTTGATCCAAAATACGTCCGAGGGAAACCAATCATCTTCTGATTTTTTCGCGCCAAAATTTGTACACAACTCCGGAACAGCTGGTACTGGGATCCTCTCACCAACTCTAGCGGAGCAGCAGTCTCCCTTACGCTGCACTGCGGCTCATCCATCTTTCCTCCAGGACCCCCGATTGCCAAGTACGTTACCCATCTCCTATCTCTTCCCTTAGAAGCCCTTAGAGACCCTCCCCCTTCATCCTCTTTCAAATCAATCCTCATTCACTCAACAGTGCTGGTCGCAATGCAGGCCAACCTCCTCGAAATCGCCTGGCATGACAAGGCGCCCGTCTGGAGCATAGACATATCGCAATCCAATCGTGTGGTCACGGCAGGCGGTGACAAAGTCGCCCGAGTCTGGCGTCTCTCCAACACTCCCGCCCTTCGAGTGAAGCCCGTCGAATGGCTCTGCGACCTCCGCGCCCACCTCACAACCGTTAATATCGCCCGATTCTCCCGCTCCGGCTTGGCAATCGCCACAGCCGCCGACCAGGGCGACATCGTTATATGGCGTCTTTCATCCGACACTGATGCCGCAGCTGCGCCGACCCCGCTGCAAGTTGCATCGGAGGGAACCGACGCTGCACCCACCCCGCAGGAACGCTGGGTTCATGAAACAACCTTGCGCGGTCATCATCAAGATGTCCTCGACTTATGTTGGTCCTCAGACGGCTCCACTCTCATCTCAGCCAGCGTTGATAACACCATCAACATCTGGGATGCTTGTAATCCCAGCGCCCGGCCAAACGTCATTCGCGCCCATTCTAACTATGTCCAAGGCGTTGCCATTGATCCTCTCTCAAAGGTTATTGCCTCACTCGGAAATGACAGGGCTCTTCGCATTTTTGCCAAGGCCGGCGCTGTCCCATGGGCCCAGGTCGCAGTCGCAACTGCCATCACGGCCGATTCCAAACTCTTCGCCAACGATACGCAGTTTAAAACCTTTTTCAGAAGGCTGCATTGGAGTCCTGACGGCTCCGTGTTAGCTTGTCCATCTGGACTGCAATTTCCAGAATCTGAGCGCATGTTTGCTGTTCATTTGTTTGCCCGAAATCACTGGTCACTCCCGGCTGTGCAATGCGGTGGTCTGAAAACCCCTGCCTGTGCTGTGCGCTTTAGCCCAGTCCTGTATGCATTGCGACAGCAAGAGACCATATCTGACGACAAGACAACTGTACAATCCCATTCCCAATCATGTCCATCATCCTCGTCAGTTCAGAGAGATGGGGAAGTAAGCTCCAACGATGTTGAAAAGAACAAACCGCAGAAGAAGCCCGAGCCTTTCGAAGGCTTCACATATCGCATGATTTTTGCTGTTGTTTGTGCCAACGAAATTTTGTTCTACGACACCGACGCGCTCACGAGACCGTTTGCGACCGTCGAAGGCTTGCATTGCGCGGAACACACGGATGTTGCATGGAGCGAGGATGGACTAACTGTTATGTTGAGTTCAGTAGATGGCTATGTGAGTGTTATTACATTTGCGGAGGAAGATCTGGGGTCTCGATTGGGTGAGCAGCAAATGCCGAGATGGCTTCGAGAATACAGTCTGCAGAGGCAGCATTTGGATACGGGAAGGCCTGTCAACGCGACTCGGGTGATTGTTCCCAATGCGGTGACTCCGCGATCATCTAAAGTTCTGCCACGATCGGATTCTAAGAATATGAAGGCTGACGCGGCCGTGCCAGTGAAAATCAGTTAGGAGGGGCATTCAAGTGAAAGTTCAACCAACGAGTCTAAATTGAGTCTGGAGGTGTTAATGTGTTTACAATTGGAGGTCTCATTGAATGAATCTCATTGAATGAATCCTCCAAGCTCGAAAGAATGGACACCATGGCGTTGAACGGTACACGAACATACCTGTTCCGCCTCCCCGAAAGACACAATTCTTCGCGATGCCTCAAAAACTTTGAAGGATTTAAATGGAACTGCATAGACAAGCTTTACCGCGCTTTATGCAATCGCACCAGCATTGCCTAAGGGGTATAATTATGGAATGCTCTCTGCCTGCTTTGATCTGGCCTCGCAGACACCCTGCGCCATCGCACCTGAGTAATAAGCCTACTGTGCTGGACTCGCGGATCATATCAAAGAAGAGCATCAAGTGAAAGGACGGACGGATACTTGAGCGCGCATCAGATTCATTCGTTTTCAAATTCTACCAAGGGGGGGCCCTGCGAGTTTTCTCTGTAGCTCATATTCTGCCGTTACGCCCAACGCTTTCCTTCTACGGTCGCACCACATCCCTGTACGACGCGTTTCAAAACGGGGCTGTATAGCTTGTCGGAAAGATATTTTTGTACTGTACTGTAGGGCAGCGTTTGTACGCCGTACCCAAGGGTACTGGCTACAATATTATTAACTGTACAGTACAGTAGTGCTTTAGTATGAGACGCAACATTGAACAATACCTTTCCTCGTTGCTTCTCATCTATTCCCTGTGTTGCCATGCTTCTACGCGAAACATACTTTGTCGACCCCATGTGGGATTTCAAGGGAAGAATATGCTGCAGAAATGCGTGTTGAGTTGAGGTCCACCATGAGCCCGGCAAATACTATTGCATACTCGGTAACAGAAGCGTATGAGGGGAAGCAGCGTTCCGGAAAAGGTCCACAGGCGCCAATACTTCAACACTTCAAAGTTGAGCACTGTATGATACTGTAGTATTTGTATTCTCTTAGTGATTGTATCAAGGAGGCGATCTCTGGTAAGTGGTGAATGGAACCATGCCTGAGTTGTTGCCTGTATCGTCGGGGGGATTTGAAAACGTGAGGAGCCAGCCCTCATCTATGAGAAGGATGTTGTTCACTACAGTAGAGGTTCTCACTCGCTGTGGGCAAAAACAGATGCATCGTCATCGTCACCGCCCTTAAACATAATCCCATCGGTATCGTAAGGCAGACAAATTTAGATATCGCGAACACTGCTTTGATGCGATAGGCATTTGTGGAGGAGGCGGTTCCCTCATTTTCCTACTGGAAACTGATACGTCTTGCGCGCAGGGTGGGACTTCGAACTGCGAGCAAAACAACGACCTACTGGTTCCACGACATCACGACGTGGCCATCAAGATTTTCAGAGCGCAATTTTCGACGGTGTTCTACTTGCTGAAAGTGTCTGAACTGTGTGCCACTGCGAAGATTGCTGCTGAACTGAATGCCACAGATGTGTTTGGTTCTCGAAGCCAAGGTGGACATGGCCACTGTCTGATGCTGATGCTGTTGTAGCATCAGGCAGCGGCCAGCACACCTTCCGCGACACTCGGAAGATGCCTCGGCCGCGGGCGTGCGTGTCCATGAAGAGGATACACTACGTATAGGTCACGGAACAGCGATGAAGACGAGGAGGGGACAAGTATATCCCCCAATGATGTCAAAGACACTTGGCACAAAATAAAAAAAAATGCAATTCTTCTCTTTTGCGTAACATCTCTCTCTCAACGTTGGAAGCACTGCGCCGCTGGTGACCTTGTTGCGGCAGCGGTGTCACCAATGACAGACCAACATCCACATTGCTTTTTCTGCACGCCCCTCACTGAAAGCCATCGTTGCCGCCCGAAGCAATACAGGCCTGTGAATCCATGTGCAGTGCCAGGCGCTTCTCCCGTTGTGAGCAACATGCGAGGCGTTGCCTTGTAGCACGCCCCCAAAAGGTGTTCGTATGAGCCCAGCTGTGTGCGTTGCTCAAACTAGCAAGACATCCGCTGCCCATTTGAAGAAAACAGCCCCGTGCAGCATTGCCCACTCAAGCCTACCCTTAAAACATATCATTGTAAATCGACAACTTGTACTTCTTCCATTGTCGCACTGCAGTGCTCGACATAGAAACCAATTTATTTCGTGACGCAAACCAAACAGGCTGCCTGTTGCTGCCAACAGGGTCCTCAAATCTGGCACGGTTACAAAATGCGTCTTCCCCACAGGCGCGTCAGTCCTACAGAAACACAGTCCTACAGAAACATTTTTAAGCCCATCCTCTGACCGGCTTTCGACATCGTCGCCTCAAACTTCCCGCGTCCAACTGCAGCCTCCACAATGCCGTTCGCTTCTTCCGTAGGTTCGGTCAACGACCCCATAAGCTTCGACGCATCCCTTTGTTCATCTGCATTGGATAGCCCACCTACGGCCGAGCTCTTCTTCGACCTTTCCAATGGAAAGGAGGACGGACGAATTCTCATTCCTTCCTGGGGCACCTCCTTCGACATCACTCGCAAGAATGGGGCCAGTTCCTGGAAAATGAGCTCATCTCTCACGGACTATGCACCCCTTGCTGCGTTTAAAGAACAATGGTGGCGACGATCCTTTGAGATTACAGAACAAGGCCGTCGCTATATATTAGCCCCGAGCAAGACCTGCGGCTCTGACTTTGTCGTCAGGGCCGTTGAAATGGAAGTCGAACTTTACGGCGGGAAGGGCCTTGGCGAAGTCGTGGGTGAACTTAAAATGAAATGCAAGCGTGAATGGAAGTACGACGTCAAATTCGACGAGACTGTTGGGAGGAGGTTGCCCGCGTTTTGCTTCTGGCTCGTTACTATGATGAACAGGAGACAGTTCATGCGCGATGTCTTTGAGTGGCAGTTTGGCCAGGCCATGAACTCCTCACTGGCCGTTCTCTGTTGGAGGCGTCTTAGGGGTCAGACGACGAAGAAGATGCAGAATTCGGAAAGCACAATTCCTGTACCAACCACGCTCGAATTGCGGTGATCCATGCATCTATAGATTAGCACTGATATCGTAGAGGATAGCTATTTAAGCAACTAACTGCGTGTTAGTCTTTTGCATGACTTGCATTGATGTTGACAAAGCCTATAACTTTCACGGAGGTCCACGTATTGGCGACAGGGTATATTTGCAAGCCCATCGGCAAATAGTGCTGGACTCCCAACCTCGCACTCTCTGCTGTGTACTCCTGTACTGCCGTCAACTAACTCCCCGAGCAATCGCCTGGAACTTCAGAAACTCCTCCCAACATAAAAGAGTACTCACAGTCGCACATCACAGAGCTTCATCTATTTTCATTCTAGAATCGTTCGTCTTCCTTTTGCGTGAGGATAAACTATGCCATCGTCTTTTGAGTCTGAAAGCCATAGCAAGGGAAGTCGTGTCGAAACAGAATTCTTCACAGAAAAGGCAGCTGCCACACATCTGTGGAAAGAGGACATACCAATCATAAACCAGCCATTTTCGTACCTCACTGTCGAAACGGGGTGCACATGTTCCACAAGGGAGACCGTAATTCGAAAGGACATCATCCTTGAAGTCTGTCCGAAGCTCGTCTCATGGCCGAATCGCGGAGGCAATGTGATGTTTGTTTATCCACGCCAAAAGCCCGATGATGACCGTTGTTTGTAAGGAAAATAGAATTCAGTTTTGCGAAGTGTGTAGCCTCCGGGCGACGAAAATTTTGATGAGCGTCGAAGGACAGTGACGTACCATGTACTGTACACGTCATTCAGAAATCACGTTTTGACACACGTTTTAAGACACACCCTCACACCCTGCGGGTGTGTCTTAACATGCCCCGTTTTGCTGCGGTTTGCTTTGCTTTGCCCAAAGAAGTGATTTGGCGTGCTATGAGTGGCTCCTACGTTTTAATTTATGTGTTTAAGAAAAGCAAGGGCTTAAGAAGCATACGGTATTTGTTAAGAATTTAAAAGTATTCCTGGCAAAACCGGGCAAGGCAAAGCAAAAACCAGCCTGTTGAGACACGCCGGCGAGGGCGCCTGTTAAGACACGCCCTGAGGGCGTGTCTTAACAGGCTGGTTTTTGTTTGTCTGGTTTTTGGAGTGTCAAAACATTTTCACCACATCACTTTAGCAGTGAGTTGTATACTCATACAGTACGTGTACGGTATGCTCAGCTCGACGAGTCTAACGGAGTCGTGATGGACACCTCTGCTCGAATATAGAATCCCTGGCTTGGTTGGATACACTCGCGAGCACGAGGCCTACGGATCTATGGCACCAATTGAGTCAAACTGCGACCTTATTGATGCCGCTAGCTAGGCGACAACGTCGTGTTTTCAAACCGTGGTACGATTGTTGGACATGCCAGGTTGTGCCTTTTTAGCTCTGCTGGTTTCAGAAAACCAGTAAAAGTGTACATGTGAGCCAGGGACCTGCCGTTTGTTACTGTTGAGCAATGATATCTCAGACTTGTACTACAAAGATAAACGATACTAATTAAGTACTCTAACAGAAGGTTCGCAGGGCACCCGTGAACCATAGGGTAAGTACGAATTTCTGGAACTTTTGATACTGCCGTGTCGTGTATTGCGTTTCGAACCAAACAACGACTCATGTTTCATTTTGCGCTTTTCGCGCCTACTAGCAGAGCTGACGGTCAAATTTCCAGATGGGGCGCCCAAAGGGCAACGGCACTAATAAAAGAGAGGTGGACACGAACAGACGCCGATACTGAAAATTCTCATTACGGCAACCTCTCTGTAATTTTGACACCTCACTCTCTAAGATAGCTAGAGAGTCAATAATGGTTGTGCCATTACCGATAGAGCAACAGTGAAAGGAAATTGGAACGTGTTTACCTGCTGTTATTGACATTATGGTGTGTTACAATTCCCTTCGCGGTTCTAAACGTAGCTTGACCGCTGGATGCCGTCTGTGGTCGGTAATCGCAGAGGAGCGGACACACGCATGCATCTGAAAGTCATTCTGCATGGAAACATTGAAATTGAAATTGTCACTCCTTCCTATCCCACCAAGTAAGGACAAATTGCCTTTAAAATTGGCCCATTCCACATCCACGTGAAGGCTTGTAGGGGGCGGCAAAGTCGACGACTGTCAGAAACGAAACTAGACGCATTCAAAGGCCGAGATTCGAGCTTTGTCAGCTCGAAGCAGCTTCCGACTTCTTCTGTTGCCTTGCAGCCATTCGCGAAGCGTTGAAAGCGGACTTGACAGGAACAGCACCAATGGCCTTCGGAATATTGGCCTTGATCCCGATGGTGCATAACGTATATATAAAGCCAAAGGAGCAACTATACTTGTCCTTTCCATCTAGACCGCGGGAAGCAAAGGTCTGGATAAATTTGAAAGGTAGGAAAGGAAGGCGGGCGACGACGACCCCAGTCCAGGCGGCGGCCACTACGCGGTAGAGGAAGAAAAATGAGATGCCGGTAAGTATGCTACCGCGGAGCTTGACAGCATCCATGCTCTGGGAGGCAACCTTTAAGTCGTCTTCGATGGACTCGATGAGCTTGTCGTGCTTTTTTCGCTTGTCAACGGATACTACTTTTGCGTCCGCCTTGGCGACTGAGGTGAATTGCCAGATTTAAAATGTTAGCAGACTGTCGATAATCGTAGATTCCTAGAGATATGGAAAATAGTGCGTACGTTGTTTGTTGAGTTCTTTGACACGATCGCAGGCTTTCTTGTACTGATCTGTGCTATAGACGAGCATCCAAGTGAGGACTGCGTTGCGGTCGAATCGCATAGTTTCACATAGGGAGTTTTCGAATTCAAATATTTCATAGTTAGAGGTTGCATTTTGTGCGGGAAGCACAGTGAGGGATGTGGGAAGAAGAATACGCACAAGATCCTGCAATAACATACACTCGGCACAAAGCGTGGCACATACAACGATGCCAGCGATGGCGAAGGCGCCGTACGCATCAGCAAGGGTCATAGTATCTGGAGACAGATTTGAAACGCAAGAAGAGAGTGGTTTCAGGTTTCACACAGGGAAAAACTTGTGACAGTGGTGTCGTCGAGAGGGTGAGGTTGAAGGTCCAGGTCGGGAAGGGCTTAAGTCGACGGCTTTGAGAGGCTGGCGCAGGAAAGAGTAGTGACGTCATTTCTTCTGGGAACCTGAATCCTACCGCCCCCAGCGCAACACGTATTACACGTATTACAGATGTCTGCACGTTACCAATCGTGTCTAATGTGTACACGTGTTCTATGTGTGTATGCGGTGCCACGAAGGATAGAAGTCGACCAGGATCAAAAAAAGTGCCTTTCTGAGCCTAATTCGGTACATTCAATCAACCTCCGTCGGGACAGACGCAAAAACCCGGCCGATCCGCTTGTGCTTATGTATTAAGAGCATCGCCTCGACCTACAGCCTCCTTTTTTTCCGCCATCGAAGCCGGTCTGTTGCTTTCCGTCTTCTATCCTTCTCACCATGTCGCGCGCCCTCTTCTTTCTGTTGGCCGTTGCCCTCCTCCCCATCGCCCTCTGCGCGAAGGAGGAGACCGAAGACCTCGGACCAGTTATTGGCATCGATCTTGGAACAACCTACAGTTGCGTCGGCGTTCTCGAGAACGGCAATGTTGAGATCATCCCCAACGATCAGGGAAATCGTATCACACCCAGTTATGTCGCCTTTGCCGACGCCACTTCTGAGCGTCTCGTCGGAGATGCTGCCAAGAATCAGGCCGCCTCCAACCCGCTCAACACCGTCTTCGATGTGAAGCGCCTCATCGGCCGCCGCTACAACGAGCCCACGGTTCAGCGCGATAAGAAGCTGCTTCCCTTCCGCATTGTCGGAAAGGATGAAAAGCCTCACGTCGAAGTTGAGATCAACGGTGAGGACAAGGTCTTCTCCCCGGAGGAGATATCTGCTATGGTCCTTTCAAAGCTAAGGAAGACCGCAGAGGACTTTTTAGGCAAGAAGGTCACCCGTGCAGTCGTCACAGTTCCGGCCTACTTTAACGATGCCCAGCGCTCTGCTACCCGTGATGCGGGCGTCATTGCTGGTTTGGACGTCCTTCGTATCATCAACGAACCTACCGCTGCCGCTTTGGCCTATGGACTGGACAAGACAAAAGAGGAGGAGGAGAAGAATATTCTCGTCTTCGATCTTGGTGGCGGTACTTTCGATGTCACCTTGCTCACCATTGACAAGGGCGTGTTCGAGGTCCTTGCTACCAATGGTGATACCCATCTCGGAGGAGAGGACTTCGATCAGAGGCTCATGGAGTACTTTGTCAACCTTTGGAAGCGCAAGCATGGCGATGATATGAGCAAGGATAAGCGTGCCCTGGGCAAGCTCCGCCGTGAAGTCGAGAAGGCGAAGCGTGAGCTATCCTCCAAGACGCAAGTCCGCGTTGAAATTGAGGCGCTCTTCGGCGGGAAGGATCTTTCCGAGACTCTCACTCGTGCCAGGTTTGAGCAGCTCAACGAGGATCTGTTCAAAAAGACTCTCAAGCCGGTCAGCAAGGTCGTCAAGGACTCTGGCCTTAGCAAAGATGAGATTCATGAAATCGTCTTGGTCGGAGGATCCACCCGTATCCCCAAGGTCAAGGAACTTGTCAAGAGCTTCTTCGACGACAAGGAGCCGCACACAGACATCAACCCTGACGAGGCCATTGCCTACGGTGCCGCTATTCAAGCTGGTATTTTGTCTGGCGATCGTGATATCCTGAAGAAGAACCTCGTTCTCCTTGATGTCACTCCACTTTCGTTGGGTATCGAGACCCTAGGAGGTGTCATGAGCAAGATTATCAAGCGGAACACTGTTGTCCCGACGAAGAAGAGCGAGTCCTTCACCACGACCGTTGACAATCAGGACACTATTGCTGTCCACGTTTATGAAGGTGAGCGTGCGATGACCAAGGATTGTCACCTGCTTGGTCAATTCGATCTCACAGGCCTTACACCGGCACCGAAGGGCCAGCCACAGGTCATCGTCACCTTTGACATTGACGAGAACGGTATCGTGAAGGTTTCGGCAGAGGACAAGGGCTCGAAGAGCAAAAAGGAAATCACGATTGAGGACCGCAACTCCGGTCGTTTGTCGGAGGAAGAGATTGAAAGAATGGTTCGTGAGGCCGAAGACTACGCGGATGAGGACGCTGCAGTTTCTGCAAAGGTGGACGCGAAGCATGACCTTGAAAGCTACATCGCTAGCCTCAGATCCAAGATCGACGCGATGGGTTCCAAGTTGGCTTCTGACGATAAGTCAGATATCGATAGCAGCATCAGCGATGCTGAGACGTTCGTTCGCAACATTGATTTCTCCTCCACTGAAGTTGATGCGATCGAGGAACGCCGCAAGACACTGGAGGAGCAAGCAGTGCCCCTGCTTGGACCCGGTGCCGGTTACCAAGGCAAGGATGAACTCTAGGTAAGAGACTCGTCCTCTATGTTTTTCCGTATTTCGAGAGATCTGGTTGGGAGATGCATGTCTCTCTTACCTAGGCAGGTATTGCGGCACTGCTTGAACTCTTAGTTAGTCGTGACTGTCTAATCAATCTAGCAAGACTAGGGAAATTCTGCGGGGTATAACATTGAACAGGGAGAGTCCGTAGATTACAACTAAAGAATCCCGCGAGAGTTTTGCGGTTACTCCAAGCCTAGCATCACTTTTTTTGAGACTGCGGTGACGTACATTGCGTTTCGACTCTACTTCACGGAGGCTCACCGTTTTTTCATGCACTCTTCCTGCAATTCGGCAATCCCCTCATAATACTCATGCTCTTGCAGTGGAGGTTGCGCTGGCAGCTCAGTGCCGTACTCATCGATGTTACAGTAGGATATCATCTTCTCAAAGATAGCCGGGTTGCGAAAGTTCTTGTTCTTGCGCACCATTTCAGTAAACCCTGCCGATGACTTCGGGGCGGCCACTGCCGAACGCACCCACGCTTCTAGGTCTTTGTATACAATTCTTGCCTTCTTTACATCAGGATCGTTGTCTTCGGCTACAAGAGGCCCCTTCTCGGTGGTCTTCGGTGCAGATTCCTCGTCGTTGTCTTGCTCCTTATTCCGCGAAATTGATATTACCCGAAAGTCGTCTATGTCGGCATCGCTCATGAGCCACTCTTTCTTCGTGCCCTCCTTTCCCTGCTCTGTCATGACTTGAGTTCGTGCGGCAGGGCATGCGACCATGCGAGCGCTAATTCGCGAGCGCACATGTACGACGGCAGGACAGAAGATGAGAAAAAATGTATTTTGCAAATCAATTGTGCCCCATCTGACCCTGGTGTGGATAATATCAGTTTGACGGGTACCTGCGGCATGCGCTCACTTGAGACGAATTTGTCTAGACCATTAAGAGTATCACGTGCAGGTCAGAGAGAGCAGGCACGAACGGAAGATCGGAATCTGACAAGAAACAAAATTTTATGAATGTTCAAAAGTTAAAGGGTCAAAGTGTAGATTTTGGGGCGACACCCGGCCAAAGTGAAATCTACGTGGGGCGATTTCAATGCGGTGGGGGTTTTTATAGGGCGACACTACTAAAAAGTGCTTTGCTAGTAGGGTGATTTTGGTCCATGGTGTCCTTTTCAGGGGGTGACAATGCACGTTTTCTAGGGTGACAGAAAAACGATCGTAAAGTCACCTCCGACAAACTCATATTCGGGGATGTCACCCCATAAAAACGTATACCATCGTGGCATTTCGGCAGAGACCTAAATGTTAGAAAAGTCGCCCTAGAAATGCATGATTGTTTTAATGTCACCCCTATAAAAGCACGCCAACGCACGGTTTCGCGCTGGATAAAGCGCTCTCAAAACTGAAACAATATAGTGTGGCTATAGAGGCCGCCCAGTGCCCACCACAGTGGCATACGGTGACGCGCGGTCACGCGGCGTACGTTCCGCCTTCTGAACCCGCCATTTTTCGGCGTCTACGTTCCCCAGCTCCCCCCCGCGCACATCTCGCCGCAATGCCCTCACCCGTCTTCTTCATCGCCTTGCTCACCCTGCCTCTAGCACGGTGCACCACGGCCGCGTCTCCAAGTGACCCGGAACCCGCACCAAAGAGCCCGGCGCCCATCTCACGCGTGTCCATTAAGAACGGAAGTTTGTGCAGATCTCCGGGGAGGTGCAACATTCCTAGTATTCTTGGACACCATGAGCTGGGCGATTGACAGGGTGATGATTGGTGATGGCCGACAAGGGGCAAGCGGCCACAAAATGCAAGACGGCGTTTTGTACGCTGCCGCCGGATTGACAGGCGGTGACGAAAGTTTCTGGCCTATCGATGCCAATTCGATTACACTATCCCTTCACACGATGCAGGCTCTATTAAACGCTATAGATGATGGTACCAACGACTTGCCGCGCAAGAGAAAGTTTTTGCAAGAGATGTTCCGTCGACTGTATGCGTGGATGATGGCCCATCGCGGTGTGCCGATACTCATCGGTGGTATTGGGGCACGCGGTCAAATCACTGGATCAAGAAGGTTTGAGGTGCACCAGTATGGCCCGAACCTCGTGCGCAGCAACGACGATTCATGCGTGTCGGCTGCGCTGTCCAACGGCACTTGTGCGCTATATGGTACCACAGGAGGAACAAGCGTCGACAAGTACCTTCGGAAGCATCCGATGAAGATCAAAACACTCAAGCAACTCTTTTCTCTGGTTCACCAAATTCCCGCTCAACTATCAGTGCGCCGAGTTCCTAAAGCTGTGAAGAAGGCGTTCGATGCAAATCCTTTCAAGTGGCTTGCGCACCATAATCAAGGCGTGTGGATAGTCCGAATAGTGGAACACGGAATTGTAGATCATTGCGTTGCGCTGGACTGCAACCGTGGTATTGTCCATGATAGCGCTTCAAGGTATCCGTTCGCATTAACCGAAGATGTGCTTCGTCTCCTTGGCGGAGATGAAGCAAAACATTTGCGCGTGGCTGAAGTGAGGGAGCTAGTTAAAGTCCCTGTCAATTCCAAGAAGCCCTCACGCTGCTCGTGTTCATCCCCCGCCCCTCCCGCTCCTTCTTCGCCAGCTTGAAGTACTCGGGCGTCGAGCAGGGGAGGCTACATGCGTGGGTGCGCAAGTTGGAAGAGAGGGAGAGAAGGGTCGGCCAGGCGGAGGAAGCGGGAAAGGACCGCATTGCCGAACGGGTTGCTACCGTCGCGAGGAGGGGGTGCCAAGAGTTAACCCCCCGGACGTCGGTGGGAAGGCAGGGTCTTGATAGTTGGCGTCCAACTGCAGGCCGACAGTTGCGCACACCTCTGCGGATGCGTCGCCGATGATTGGAAGAGACAGGTCGGCCGTGATGGCAGGCCGAACGCCGACGAATCCCTCCACGCTCAGATCCAAGTCGACAGTCGGTCCGGTAAACACCAGATCACCAGTGCCGCCTTCGCCTGAAGAGGCCAAGGACTCGGGGTCAAACCCGATGAGACTGACCTCAACTTTTTGACCAGTTTCATAAGTCGCAGAAAAGGAAGCCACCGCTGAAGCCGAAGCCATGAGAGAGAGTTCGTAATCCACACTGGCGAACAATCCAAAGCGGATCGTTCCGACAAGGAAGATTTTCTTCTCAAAACCAGCCCCTAGAATGGGAACATTGAAAAGCTCACCAGATTGATTGTTTGAGAACGATGCCGCCGCTGAGACAGACCCTGACGCCTCCACCCTCACCCTTTGTTCCCATGTCGCCTTGGGTGGGAAGCGATCGAAGTCGAATTCGCACACTCCAGCTGTCGCCTTGATTCCCCAGGTAAGGTCCATGCCCGGCACGACCTCGGTGCTTCCGTCTTCATCGAAGGCCGTGATACCAATGTCGTTAACCCTAGCCACCGCCTTCATCTCCAGAATACTCTTCCTGGACTCCATGATGCGGGAAGCTGGGTTGACCAGCTCCCCAACGTGCACGGCCACGTGCGGCGCGACATCGGCACCGGAAACGTACCTCGTTTTCACGTGCACGCCGCCCTTAAAAATCGTGACCATCACGATCTTGCGGAAGACTACCTCGTCCAGAACGTTGAGCTCGTCCTTCACAGGTGGTTCAGGGCACCCCAGGGAAGCGTGGTCGTCTTTAGGGCAAGTGAGCACGTTGCCCTCTTCAAAGTCTTCCGCATCAACAGGGCCAACGAACTTGATTCGGTGCAATGTACAGACGTCGACGGTCACTCCATCAGCGGTAAGTTCCTCCCACGGGACAACGGGCATGAGAAGGTCGGCTTCGGTCGAAATCTCGCGAACTCCTTGAGCGTTTTCGACGCGGTCGTTCACGGTCACCTTACAGACATCACATGCTTCTTGCCTTCGACGGAAGCCGCAAGGAGCGCCGATAGGGCAAAGAAGATGTATTGATTCATGATTGCAATTGGAAATGCTAGTAACTTAGGCTGCATAGAACGCCGAGCAGCCGTCCTGGCTATCGACGCCTTGTTCGTCTTCCAGCGCGGCGGGAATGCTGTCGCGTTGTGAGGCCGCTTGGTGAGGACGCCCTCTCCCTTCGGCCGATGACCGTGCTCGATTGGTGCTGTTTGAACCGTTGCGACGGCCGAGGTGGCGGTGGGCCTCGGCAAGCAAGCGATGGGCGCGATGGGCGGAGGCGCGGAGGCGCGGCGATGGGCGGCGGGCGCTGGCACGAGGCTGAAAACGGCAAGGGAGCCACTGTTTGGCTCTTTGTGTATCTCCACGGCACACGAATCTCACGCTGCGCCCCAGGTGAGCAATATGAGCCGGTCGTTTGGACGTGGCCCGCCGCCACATTGTTCATGGCCAAACCATTGGCTGTTCTGAGTAGTTCACGGGACAGTGCCGATTGGATTTTCGATCTTTTGTATGCGCGGATTTTCGGGGGCAGGAGCTTGAAACGCGCGTGTGGCAAGGGAGAGTGAGGTTTTCGGCTCTGCTCCCGCCACTTGTTGCTTCTTGTTGGTCAAACTCGCCCTTGGCCATGTGCTCGTTCTTCTTCATCTCCTTGAAGGCCTCACGGGCCTTTTCCTTGCACAGGTCTGCGTACGGGATGCCGCCCATCTGCATGACGATGTGCGGCTCGATGGGCGGGGAGTCATCCAGCTCGTAGGTGGCGGTGGGCTTCTGGACCGGCTTGATGTCGATGGGCAGCGGCGGGCGGCGGTCCGTCGGGTGCATGGGCTGCGGCGGGAAGGAGTGGGCGGAGACGACAGGGTGGCGGGCGTATTGCTGGGCGTGCGGGTCATGGGAGAGGTGGTGCACTCGTATTGTTGATAGTGTAGGTTTCCCTTTCTTGTCTCTGGTGCGGCTGAAATGCAGCCGGAGCGATTCTTTCTGTCACTGTTTCATACCCTTTTTCATCTAGCGATGTGGCGCTCACTCCGACGACAGTGCAGGACTCATGAGTAATGTAGCTGCCTGGTTTGCGTATTAAAATGTTCTTGGAACAACGAAATACTTCTGCGGACATCACAGCCTGCCCTCTGCAGTCCGGATCCTCATTCATTGTCCAGCAAGGTCACCATATGGGAATCACTCCTATTGGCCTAGTGTCATGGTCAGAACGCATTCCGGCAATCAACAGGTGTCGAAGGTGGCCATTGTATCTCTCGGCAAGCTGTCCTCGTCATTATCCTGCCCCTACGAAGTACTGTATTTGCAGCGAAACTGATAATTCCACGTCGTTCGCTGATGCGCCGTGGATATCGCTCATATGGCTCGACCGTATGACATGTATATACGGGTTCTGTGAAGAGACTTTACATTATTGAGGAACTCTTCCTCGCTTGCTTCCGCTCAAACGGCGTCCTCCATCGCTTGGATGCACATGCTTAACAAGACATCGGAGCTGTTCTGTTAAACTTGCATGGTATCAGACTTGTACAGGCTCCCATTTACACAATCTATGATGAACAATTTGGAAAAGGAAGAAAGTCTATCTGTCCACATATACTTGGGACGGCGACACCCCGGTACCGTCACCTACTGGTAGGCCACCACTCCCATCGACTGGGACATTGCTCATGTGATCAAACGCTGTTGCAGTTGTATTGACCAACACCCCAACGCCCCTGTCATCTCTGAACGAATTCTCGGCGAAACGGACGCCTGCGCCCTCATCATGAGCTACGAAAGAATCGGGAGGAAGTTCGTGCTAAGATGACCAGAGATGCGATGCCGTTTAGCAAGCAAGAGGCAAGTACTGATATGTTCAAGTGCGGAAAATGCAAGCAAAGAAAATGTACTTATTACCAGATGCAGACCCGGTCCGCAGATAAACCATTAACGACCTTTGTCTCATGCGTACATTGCGGTAATCATGGGAGGTTTTGAGCTTTCACTTCTCGGTCCAAACAACCCATCCGCTACCCCTTCTTCCCCTCATACCCTCCATTCCACCGCTTCAGTACAAAAGTTGAGAGAGCTTCGGTGAAATTGAGACTACTTGTACGAGTAGATAGGACGGGTGACAAAACATGTATCCCTGTAAACTTTGGCTTTTCTCAATAATCAGCGTGCTACGGAGCAGCTCTCAAAACTAGTGTACAACAACAACGATAAGTGACGTAAATGTGGGCCTCAAAGCTCTGGTAAACACTTGGACATTGCACAAATGGCATGTATGGCGCATTATCTGCAAAAATTGAGCAATTCGTATGAAACTACTGGTCCTCCAGAAACAGTGTTTCTGGCCGGCATGAGTGTCTCATTTGTAGGGCGTCCGCAGCGCAGATATTCTTGTCAAATATCCTGCGCCTCGGCCTGCGCCTCGACCACTTTCTCCGATAGTCACCCCACAAAAATCCATCCTCCGGAAGTATCCCTCGCACCGCAGCTCGCTTTTCACTGTCACCCTCTGTTCTTTCCCCTTTTTCTCTGCCATATTTTGGCGGGATAATGCGATCTTTTCCGCCAGACGCCAGAAAGGCCCTGCATCACTTTGGGACAATCATCATCAACGAAACGCCCGTAATTGACGTCTTTTGTTGCGCTCATCCCGGAGATACGGCGGACGAAAGTGACGAGCCCACTTTGCGCAATATACAAAAGCGTTTCAAGAAGCTCTCTTTTCTTGTTCATCCGGACAGATGTGTGTCGGATCGCTCCTCCGCGAATAAAGCTATGCAAAAGCTCACTCGCGCAAAAGAACAAGCTGAGAGAGACATTCGTTTTGATGAGATGGAAAACGGGGAAGATGCTTCAAATTTGGTTCCCGCAACACTACTTTTTACACTCATTCCAACCTCGAAGGAGAAACTACTCGAACTCATGTTAAGGGAGGAAAGGGAGAATATTCGAAGAAAGGTCATGGCTGAGGAGGAGGAAATGTCTTCTCAAGCGGAAAAAGGCGAGGATAGGAGCAAAGAAACGGACAAAAGTGAAGAAAGGGAAAAGAGGGAGGGGCGTCGCAATCGTGAAGAAAGGATGCAAGAAGAAAGAGCTCAGGAGTTGAGACGTAAAAGGGAGCAGGGGCTAGAGGAGGAGAGAGTACGTGCGAAGAGGGAGGAAGCGGAGAGAGAAAAAGAGCAGGCATTGGAGGAAGAGAGGGAAAGAAAAGGCTCAGCGGAAAGTGAATGGGGACATCAGCGGAGGGAGAAGGAAATGAGACAAGAATGGGAAACGGAAGACGAAGACATATGTCAGGTGGAAAAGCCTGAGACGATTACGCAAAGGCGGGAACGGATGGCTAGGGAGCGCAGAGAGAAGAGAATGTCTTATCAGGAACGAGCACGTATGGATAATGAGGCGCGGAAACGAGAAGAGAGGCAGAGGAGGGAAAGAAGGGATCGTCATGAATCAAGGAGCCAAGGAGGGGCTCGGAATAATTCCCCCAGGATCCATACATCTTCGTTTGACGGAACCGATTTTATGACCGATGTCCTGGGTAGAGAGTTTGAATCTAAAATGGGTCACGGCCCAGATGGTGAGGAAGCGGAGTTCGTTGGGGCGCCTGACGATGATTGGGATAGAGAGGGGGGTGACGGGGTGAACTCGGATGAGGAAGAGGACGATGAGGATGTTGATGCCGAAGAAGAAAGTTCGATGGAAGATGAAGCAGATTCCTCTCGTTCCCCTCGCCCGGAATGTATTCACGACGATGACTTTGATTTCGGAGCGTACATAGCCGTCACGCCTGAAGACACCAGCAGCAATGGAGAAGCTTGTGATGCAGCAGCTGCGGCTGAAAGGGTGTTGCCAGTTGACCTCAGAACTTTGTCTGAAGACGAACAGAAGAAACGGCGAGCGGAACAAAAGAGAGCTTCAAAAAAGAGAAGTCAGCGGAAGGCAATGGCGGAAATAGCGGCGGATAGAGTAGCAGAGATGACGTGGGTTCCCCGGCGATGCGTCCCGTATACCCCTGAGGTTGGGATTCAGCTTTCCGGAAGATGGCGCTGCGAGCAGCTCATTCGAGTTGCCAGTTGACGTCAGAACTTTGTCTGAAGACGAACAGAAGAAACGGCGAGCGGAACAAAAGAGAGCTTCGACGAAAGCATTGTGCCGCAACTCTCACTTTTAATCGGCAACCGAAATCGGGATTGTGGAAGTTGAATCGGTTCCAAGAGCACGAAAACCAGTGCTATGGGCAGTCAGTCGACAGAAAGTCCTGTCAAATTAGACCGGCTTATACCGCTGAGCAGACCGCACGGGCGCTTCGTGATGAGTTCGCCTTGAACCCTGACATGCCCACCAGCGTCCTAGCGTCCATTTTAAGGGCGAAGTCAATTTACCGTCGACAACCAGCAAACTCACACATTCGCGCTGTGAGGCGCGAGCTGAACAGATACATCTCAGCTGCTCGAGCCGTTGACATGGCTGCCCTGGAAGGATACTCTGATCTGTTGAGGGAATTGGGGCACAGGGTGGACATTTTCATCTTGTCCGGTACGGAAATGAAGGCGCAGCGCATCAAGGCTGCACGATTCATATACAAACAACAGCAAAAACTTTCATACTCTGAAAAACTAAGATCCCTACAATCCGGGTTTAATGTAGAGGATGTGGACGTCTCGGATATTGCGGATGAGGGTAAATATTATGGCGGGTTCCTCTTCGTCCCGATGGTTGCAGAAGCTTTCTGTAGAAAGGGCAGGATGACATGCGCAGCGGATGCCGCTCATTGCGAGGGTTTGGGCCGCCGTTCTTACGGAACCACATTTGAAGTGTTCGGATACGACACTAACCATCAACTCTGCCCCTTGGTGTTCGCCCATTTCGTGGGAGCTGAGGGAATGGACACATGGGAGAAAGTTTTTGCTGCCGCCGCGGATATCCCAGGGTTTGATGTACCAACGAGGACGACAATTGTCGACCAGGAGAAATCTATCGACTCAGCGTACAAGCGGTGCATGCAGCACGCGAAGTTGTTCCTGGACCCACTGCATGTCCGAAAAAATCTCGCTACAGCACTGGGTGCGGGAAAGGTTGTTGGTGTGCGCATGTACGATAAAGCGCTTCGAAACCCAAGCAGGGATGAGGTTATTCAAGCCAAAAAAGACTTCCCGATGAAGATGTCAGATTACCTTAATAGGTTTGATGACAGTGAGCTGTACAGAGCATGCTCGATGTTGCAAGATCTAATCACGACATCTCAAGGAGCTGAAAGTGGTATGTCCGCCGCCCTGCGAAACCACATCAGGACAGTGGAGCCTCAAAAGATGCTGGAGAAAGTTGTGTCGACACAGCGAACTGCCTTTTTGAAGCGGCAAGCAACTGCAATGAACTGCAAGAGTCCCGTACCACCTCACATTGAACAACGTCTTGCGCTACTCATTCAGAGATCAAGAGTTTATAAGGAGTCTGTTAGGTTTGTAGAGGGAACGGGGCAAATGGAGGCGACGGTACGAAGCGTGGTGGACGGAACGCGTTTGAGGCATGTAGTCATGCGTTCAGAGCCAAACACGCCCCCTTCATGCTGCATGCATTCACGAGATGGTTCCGGTTTTCCTTGCTATCACGGAACGGCTGTCATATGTGAGAAGTACGGATCTAATAATTTGTATAAGCACGTTGCGCGACGACATTTGACGAAAGCATGGAAAGAGAATTACTACAGCTTGTGTTACTCAATGCCGGCGCAATACTCTGTCGACAAAGTTATCAAACAAGCGAAACGGTTAGTAGCTTTTGGTCAGAACTTAAGAATTCCCAAAGCTATCCCTCCTCCTCGTGGGAGGCCAGTGAAAAACGCGGGAAAACGTAAGAAGAGCTGGTATGAGAACGGACCTGCGCCATCAAAGAGGAAGTATACTTGCTCTCTTTGTCGTTCTGAGACGCATACTGTCACTGATTGTGCACTGAGACAGCTTTATGGGGATGAAAACACTAGGTAAACATGCTTCCGTGGTATGGAAAATACGGAAAATACTGTATGTAATTGTATGTAGATAGAGTGGGTAGAAGTTGCCGGTGTTTCGCATATGAAGTCACCCTATATTTCCAACTGAAATCACATCAATCTCAGAAAACGATCCAATGTCGCCCTATAGACACAGACAAAGATCGGCATGTTTCAACATGTCGTTTTCTTAGGGCGACGTCACCCTCGGAATTGGATGAATGAGGAACGTCACCCTTCAATGCCACCTCAATTGGGGTAGTCGCCCCCAAAACACCCCCAGGGCTAGAACTTCACCTCCCCAAGGGCATCAAAAGCCGCACCTGTCACCCCAAGATCCGCAAATGGCCCGCCCAAAGTTAAATAGAGTACATAGGGAGCTACCACTGCATAAATACTTCGGGTGGGATACTTCGGGTGGGATACTTCGAATGCTTCGGATGGGAACACAAAGTAAATACTATCTTGAGGACATCATCATTCCTCTTTCTGCCGCCGCCTTAATCGTGAAGGTCTCGACTCTGGTTCGCGTGCCGGTTCAACTTCATCGATCGAGCGCTTGCGAGCTTTCCGAACCGTCGCTTCGAGCCGGAAGACTCTTTGCAGAATTTTGGTAACTGTCGCCGAGCCTCCTATCAGCAACGCCGTTCCGCTTCGAATTTCCCCTTCCGTTTCCTTTTTTGGACACAGCGAGGGTTGGGGTTCCTCGCTTCTTCCTAGCTTTGGCCACGAATATCGCTGCACAGGTTTGACGTCAGTTGGCGATTTAGCTGGCCCTTTAGCCTGTGCATCAGAGTCAGGCGCCTTCCGCGGGCGTTGCTCTTCGAGAGGTGTGCTTCTTCGACCTCTCAATGCCGCTTGAGCAGTACGCCAGGCTCGCTCAGGGATCGACAATCCCGTCGGCGCTGACGGTTTTGAGGTTTCTGGCAGTGGAGTGGCGGAACGCGGTCGGCGAGTTGGTCTCGCGGCATGCTGCGGATTTGGAGCTTCAGGTGTGGGCATCCTGGTATAAAACAGTATGTAAGCGTCCTGCTTCATCACGGTTTCTGCGGAGACTTGTACGGAGCGCGCGTCATCCTTCCGATACCAGCGTCCATCCCTACCGCGAACAAAAGCGAAGTAGTGCCCACTCTTGCTGGTGCCCGTGTGCACCACAACTGAGGACAGTCTGTACGTCGGTGCGGGGCAATCCGGCTTACCAGGCATGTAGGGGGCGAGATTCAAGAGGGCGGGATACTGCACAAAGCCATGGGTCTTTTTCCCCGCCCAGTTAAAGCGCTTAAGGTGAAGGGTGAGGACGTTGGGGGCCCTACGGATGGTAGTGCGCTTGTTAGCACGCACCTTGTGTCCACAAGCGTCGCAGCGGTACTGATTGGCGCCATGCAGTTGCTCCGGTGCGGTGAACTTGTTGAGGGCCGGAATGATGCCCATCTTCCCAGGGGAGAGGTCAAGGCTCATATCCAAAAAGGGTTCGACGGTGTTGGAACGGTGATTGCATTTGGTACAATGGATACAAGTCTGGAACATGCCTCCAAAAATGCGATGGACGCTCGAAAGCATCTCCTGGTGTCTTGTAATGCGGACCTTGTTCTTATCAGCCAAGCAGCCAAAGGTCTCTCGCAGGGCAATGTTTTCCAAGAGGCCGCGCAAAAACTCGTGGGCATCCTCCTGCTGGCCCAGTCGAAAGCCTTTACACACGTGCCTCAATCTCTTTCCAAATGGGACGGGGGCGATAACGCCCTTCTTCTCTAATATATCGGCAGCCAGGGCCTGGAGGGCGCACAAGACGCAGTTGGTCTCCTCCAGCGGCCTCTTCGAGAGGTGTACCTTGCGCATAAACAGGGCGGCGACGGGCGGGCAGTGCAGCAGGGCCTGCAGTGCGGCGTTCATGAAGCAAGAATTGCCGATATTGGCCAAGCCGGGGCCCTGTGCCAGGCCGACGACGCCGCGGAAGCGGTGCGAGTCCCACAGCAGCGGGAGGTCGGGGTGCTCCGGGGTGACCCAGCGGCCGCTGAAGCCGAGCTGGGCGACGATGGGGTCGCAGCGCGGCGTGGGCGGCAGCGGGTCGGGCTTCAGCGCGTGGTGCGCGCGCCGAGTCGCCGGCGACAGAGGCCGCGCCGCCGAGTGGTAGTGCTTCGGCGGCGCGACGGGCGACTCGTTGTAGTACCCCGCGACCAGCTGCACGGCCGGCATGGTGCGATCGGGGGGGGGGGGGGGGGGGGGGGGGAAAACGGATTGTTGCTTGCCCTCCACTCGAATATGTGTGACTCCAAATGGCTCAATTGATAGTGAAGTCATCAAAGATGCACTGGAGCACGTGAAAAAGTTCATTCGCAAGCATGTTTGCCCCGAAAAAAAAGTTGTGCT
>NW_005179036.1:188624-189394 GCF_000350225.1 Chondrus crispus | reverse complement strand
AAAAGGAGCGGGGAGCCAGAGGAAAGAGCGAGGCTCGCGCGCAGGGGGTGTGTGGGCGAGTGCGGAGGGGGGGAGGGGGAGAAGCGGCGACGGCGAAGGCGTAGTTTAAAAGGAGCGGGGGGAGCCAAGGGAAAAACAAAAGAGCGAGGCTCGCGCGCAGGGGGTGTGTGGGCGAGTGCGGAGGGGGGGGAAGGGGGAGAAGCGGCGACGGCGAAGGCGTAGTTTAAAAGGAGCGGGGGGAGCCAAGGGAAAAACAAAAAGCGAGGCCCGGACACAGGGGGGTGTGTGACCGGGTGAGCACTGGCGGGCGCTGTAATGTGGCGGATTTTGTGTTGTTTTTCACGCGGGCGACGGAGCACTTCCGCCCGGCGCGGCTCCGGTCCCGCCCTGCCTTCCCTTCCTCTCCTCGCTAGAGACTCCTCCTCCGTCCGCCTCTCGGAAATCACAACAGCTTTGTGCATTGCTTGTTTTACATTATTCATCGCTTCGCATCACTGTACAGTGCCCCCCATTGGCACACACTAGCCCCCCTTGAATCGCCGCTTCTGCCTTCCACCTCCCCGCCCGCCGTCCCACCAATACCGTCCCGCCACCACGCCACCGCGGCCCGTCCCCCGCCTCGCCGCCTCGCCGCCTCGCCGCCGCTCCGCGCCCGGCGCGCCTCAAGTCGGCGACGCCGTCAGCAGCACCAGCACCAGCCTGCACGCCGCGCCGACGGCGGCCAGCTCCGCCGCGTGCGGGTTGGCGTTCACTCCGGCCTCCACCACGCC
>NW_005179036.1:159883-187456 GCF_000350225.1 Chondrus crispus | reverse complement strand
TTTTACTTCTCGTTATGATCGCCTTCTTGCATCCTCAAAACGGCCCTAGTGCCGCTTGCAAGCGCGGTGCCAAGTCGCATGTTTCGCAGCCAGCGTCATGCTTTGTAGATACACAAATCGCGCCCATCTTTTCCTGCGACACGTCATGAAATTGGCAGCCACTGCTTCCCGGCTGCAAAACCGCTTCCGTAGACTCCTTGCGATGAGGAACAGCGTAACTGATATACCGCCACGGCTGCCCCGCGTTTCGACCCTGCGTGTCTGTAGACGAAACAGTCACGCGACCTGCCTGCATTGCGCACCCTTTCCTCACGTCTGAACGCCCACGCAAGTAATTACACACAGCGTAGGACAAAGCAACGTACTTGCACGCAATTTCTTTCATTGAGTTCTCAAGTGCCCACAAAATCGTGCACTTCGGTTCTCGTCTTCCAAGTACATTTTATATGTATCTGGTGCTGGACAGTTATGACTTGGAATTATCGTGTTTTTTTGACGTTGACGAGCCATCTTCAACGGCTCCGAGTATTGCGCAAGTACGAACAACAGCATTTCTGCTGTCTAGAGACGACAAGAGACCTCATTTGAGGCCATTTGATCTCATGTGAGGCCACTTATCAACTAATTCTTCTAGACCTGTGTTTGCTCAACAGGAACGAAAAAGATACTCTCGCCACCGCAGGGGACTTGCGCGTGGCGGATGGGTGGAGTTTTTGGTGGGATCTACACGTCTTTTCCAGCCATTTTAGAATGCCTAAAGAAGAAGCCTTTTTGACCAACCTCATAACGTTATGCGTTGATGTCTTTGAAACCAAAACCCCTGTTTAAAATGGCAACCGACTATTGAAACTTCATTACATTCTTAGTCTTTGTGTGTATCAATATATAGCAGTTGTCAATACACGTATTGACAACTGCTATCCAAATGTTTTGCAAGGTGTTATTGCCGAGGGCATATACGTTAAAGAAATAGCGTCCAAATTGACTTTCTAAAGTTTCGATTTAATGTATATATTTTTGCAAAACAAGCTGGCCTCATATGAGGCAAAGTGCCGGTCGTCTATAATGCACAATAGAGTGTCTTTCCGACAGGGGCTTGTCCTCATAGTATGAGGACCGCGATGTCCTGCCCTCATATGAGGGCAACTCTTTTTGTTGCAAAAACATATAAATTAAATTGAACATTTAAAAAGCTATCTTGAACCTATTTCCTTAACGTATTTGTTTTCGGCAATAACATCTTGCAGAACTCCGAGATAGCAGCTTTGATTGTGCACAGAGATTAATAATATAATGCAAACTGAATATCAAGTTGTGTTTTTAAACTGGCGTTTTTAGTTGCCAAATTATTTTACAGGCGGTTTTAAGGTGGTTTAAAAAAGCTTCACTTCCAGACATATCTAAGAACAACCAGGAAGATCATGCAATTCTCACAAACTTCTTTCTGGCTCTGACGCAAAATTCAAGTGTGGTCGGCGGCGGGGTATTTTTCCTTCTTTTCGAGAAGCGCAAGTCAAAAAAGAAGAACACGAATAGTGTCCTCATATGAGAATAATAGTCCGATAGACACAAGAGCAAAACAGTTATAAAAGGCTAATTTGACACATCCCAATAAACTATGATGTTTCTTTCACGAGTGTCTATCTGACCGTTCGTCCTCTTATGAGGACAAGAACTATTTTATTTTTTCTAGACAACGCAACGCGCGATTTAAATTCTGTTTTATGCAACCAGAAGTCCATCACCACAAGTAAAGCATCTACTCGTCAATTCTAGCGAAAAAGAATTCGTTGACGCACATAAGCTGTTCAAAGAAAAACTGGCATGCGGTAAGCATTTTTCTTTAAGCTAATTTTATACCAGTAGCGTAGAGACATTCCGTAGGGTGTTTTCTATTCGGTTTTAATATATGTGTACAAGACATGTACAAGAGTGACTGCAAGCAAGGTTTTCATGTTTTGGTCAGATACTCCATGTTTTTCGAATGACCTCATTTTCTTTCCCCTTCAATCCCGTATGTAAAGCTTGGTAGCCCTTTTGTTGAATACAAGTGAGCCTCTTTTTTCAAATTAGAACCCAGCCTAAAACGTTGACACATATTAATTACAATGCGACTGCTAATTTTACGACATATGCAATCGTTGATGAATAATGTAGACACTCAAATCACGTCGGGCGTGTTTTTCAGGGATGTAGGGAGGAAATTAGACGGCAATTCAGAAAAGAAAAGAAAATGAACTCTGGCCTTATTGAGACATTGGGTGGCGCAAAGCAACCGTTGCGAGGATAATTTCTTGAGTGTTTTATCGGTTGGGCGGGCATCGTATTCTGTAACAGACGACCATATTCAAAAGGGAACTAGCACCATGCGATACATGTGGTAGGTTTTGAATATGACGACGTTTGCAAGAACAATGGGCACGGACAACGACATGTTGAAATGGTTGCGGCAAGCAATTCGCAAACAAGTTGGGCAAATGCACGTGTCTGTCGGCAACGGTCATGCCTTCGATAGAGGAGCAATACCAAAAAGAAAGATAATTACTGCTGTAAGCCGGGAGGGACCAGCCGAGGCGAGACAACAGACTGGCAGCACGACCGCCTCTGTCACACTGGGTGGAGGGCGTGCACAAGGCCAGGACCAACCCGCCACAAAGTAACAGACATTCAGGCATTCACTTAGGGTTAATTCGGTTCGAATCGAGCCCATTCACCAAGCAGACATCAGTCAGCCCCGGTCGCCGTACAAATAATCACTACCACTTTCCTCTCCTTCTCCGCTCCACACAACTTTCCTCTCCTTCTCCGCTCCACACAACTTTCCTCTCCTTCTCCGCTCCACACAACTTTCGCGCCCTCGCTCGACAGCACCTTCCTTGCCTTCTTCCAACCCGCCAGACTTTCGTCCCTCTGCCTCTCCACTCTCGCTGCCCACATTCCCGCGTTGCGCTTTCGCAATGGCGCAAAGCCAACCATCTTCTGCTCCCCCCCCCGTCCCTGTCTCCGACCCGCCCCTTGCGCCCACCGCCCCTGCCACCACCCCGACCGCTACCGCTACCGCTACCGCTACTGCCACCCCTGCGGCATTCGCCGCCGCAGCCCCTGCTGCAGCCCCTGCGGCATTCGCCGCCGCAGCCCCTGTTGCAGCCCCTGCGGCATTCGCCGCCGCAGCCCCTGTTGCAGCCCCTGTGGCATCCGCCGCCGCAGCCCCTGCCGCAGCCCCTGCCGCAACCCCTGCCACAGCTCCCGCCGCAGCTCCCGCCGCTCCACCCGTCGCTTCACCCGCCACGGCCACTGCCGAAATACCGTCTGGGAGTGACGCACCCGCGCCCCTTCCTCCCCCCCCATCCCGAGCGAGCGTTCCTGCCGACGACGACGCCCGTTCTGCTCTTCCCCCCGCTCCTGCAACTACAACTGACTCCGCCCTTGCGGCGCCTCCCACAGCGCCTCCCGCAGCGTCCATGACCCCGACTGACTCGCCCCCTACCCACGCGCCCGTCTCCGCTCCGGAGCAGTCGTCGCTCACGACATCAGCATCGGCGACGCCAGCCCCCCATCTCGCAAACCCCGCCCCCCAATCAAATCCCGCCGAGCCTCACCTGTCTCCGGTAGCTTCATCCCCACCTTTGCCAACTCCCGAGGCCAAGCCCCAAACCCCCGACACGCCGGTCTCAGACAGAAACCAATCCTCCGCCGTTCCAAATACTTCCACGACCGTCACTGCAACCTCCGCCCCGGCCTCTAGCCATCCCGCCCCGCCCGCACCCTCCTCGCAATCGGTCCAACCCGCCCCGTCGCAGAACTCCAGTCCCTCCGCAGCCACCAAACTTGAATCGGACACGACGACGACGACTACCAACACCACGGCCGAAAATTCATCCGCAAATAGGAAGCGCAGTTTAGATTCTGCTTCCTCGCTTGACGGTTCCCCCACCAAGATTTCCAAGCTTGAGCGCGACTGCGAGCCTGTCTTGCCCACCACTTCCGCTTCGCCCCATACCGCAGATCCTCGCACGTCTTCCCCGTCTCCGCATTCGGCCGCTCCTCCTTCCTCGGTTCGACCCGCCCCTGCACACGCAACAACACCGCCTGGTCCGCGCAATAGGCGCCGCCACACATCCCCGACGAAGCAGCCCACGGCCGACGTCCCGGCTCAGTACGAACGCCCTTTTCCGCGAGGCCTCCCGAAGACCGTCAAGCACCGCCCTGAAAATGCGCGTGTCTTTATCGGCAATCTTGCTTCTGAGTACACTGACGTGGCCCAGATCATTAAGATCTTCCACAAGTACGGAGACTTGATCGAGGAACCTGTCTTGCGTCGCTCGTTTGGCTTTGTACAGTATTCTTCAGCAGAGGCTGCTAGTAGGGCTGTGGCTGGAGAGCAAGGTCGGATTATTGGTGGGATTGGTATAGATCTCTCTATTGCTGATAATCGCGAAGTTAAGCGTGGTACCCATGTCGCTAATAACACCCCGTTTGGCCAGCCCGCTCCGGCAGGAAAGGCCCATGCTCGCGGTAGAGTACGAGAGAGGGACTTTGGGTCTGAGGATAGGAATGACAAGTCCCGCAAGAGGCGCCGCTCCCTCTCCCCTGCCTCGGCTGCGAAGAAGGGTGGCGTCCATCCACCTCAGTACCGACGCATGAGGCCAGACCCGCGCAACGGTGTTTACCTTCGCATTCTGTGCATGAGCCCAACGGCGAGGTCCTACGCCAGACAATGTGAGAATACTTTCCGTTCCATGACTGGACTCCCCGCTGATGTTTTGCATATAGTCGCCGCTGGATTGGGTGAGGCTTTGGGCCGCGCGATGAGGGACGTCATTCCCTATGTTATGGTAGTCGCTTCAAAGGATGTCGACGATGGCACTTGTACGATTCGCACCCTCGAGAAGACTGGCTATGAGAAGTCTGGGCGAGGAAATGGTGTCATTCCTCTTCGCGAGGCGGTGGAAGTCTGCCTGATTGAGCGCGGAGTCATTGCGCCACAAAATATCGCCCAGCAAATGAACGGGGCCCCTCGCGGTGGCATGGGACGTACGGGCCATGGAGGTCGGCAAGGACCGCATGGAATGGGTAGTCATGGCCGTCAGTGGAACAGTCACAGTGGTGCGCATCCTGGAAATGCCCCAGTCGAAACAGCTAAACCTGGCTGGATGACTGGACAACCCCGTGCTCCACACCCGTCAAACCCGCGTGCAGCTGCAGGGAGCGTGGCTCCTGGAATTCATCATCAGCCGCCACATGGTGGTGTTGGCAATGTTGTCATGCCTGGAGGAGCGTATGGATACAATGGTGTGGAAGGAAATCGAGGCCACTACGGGAGTCATGGTCCTGGACCTCAAGCCGCGCCAGTGCCTCCTCATCGCCCGTCTCAAGGCTACGGTCTTGTACCAGCACAATCTCAGGGCGGTTATGAACCTGGACCACCTGTAAATCAAGGTGGTAACATGGTTGCTCCTGGGCATCAGAATGGTGGCGATTACATGCGTCGCAGTGGTGCGCCAGTCAACCCCGCACTAGGAATGCACCCCCCTGGCGGCTACATGGATAGATACAGGGGGCAGGTGAACAACCAGAACGCTAACAGTTACAATGGTCGCGGTGACAATCGAGAGTCTGAATATGATCCTGCGGCGGTGATGCCCGCACAGCGTGGACCAAACCCAAATTATGAGAATGGATGGAACCGGGAAGTTGCGCCCGTGAATCGCGAAACATATGGAGGCGACAGGCCTCCGGCACATCAACCTGCTGTGGCTCGAGACCGGAACGGTGGTTTCCAGACAATCGGTGGTGGGACTCAGGTATACCCAGGTGGGTCTGGAGGTGCCGCGGCGAACAATTATGGATATGACAGATCACAGAATCAGGGCGCTCTCGGGGGTCCGTACGCAGCGATGAACAATACCAGCGGTTACGACGCGCGTCAGAATGCATATCCAGGCGCTCAGGCGGCCGTTGGATACGGCCAATACGCCGGACCGCAGGGTGAGAATGGGATGCCTCCTCAGAGTGCAGAGGGTGTGAACAGGTATGGCGGTGGTATGTATGCTGAAGGGCAGCAACAAGCGTATACAGTCCCAGGTATGTACAACAGCGGTACGCCCGGTCCCGGTGGCCGTGGCGGTGGCTGGAGCGGTACAAATAGTAGCCATGCCCACGCGATGAACATGCACAGTCCCCCCATGGGCGGGGGTAGCAACATGAACCAGAGCGGAATGCCTCATGGCGGAATGGGGGGCCAAATAGCGATGCAAAGCAACGCCGGAAACCAGATGACCGGTTCAGCAGGCGGACACGCGGGCATGAACGGGTACGGGGTCTCCCAGTCGCGCGCTAACATGAACGGCGGATACATCGGGCGAGATGCAGGCGGCATGGGTAGCAGCCCACCGCAGGCGAATGCGAACAGCGGCGTTGGGGCCTCTGCAGCAGCTTCCGTGTTGGGACAGAGCGCAAAGACGGTGGACATTAACAAACTGACGAGCTTGATTTCAGTGTTTCAGCAGAAGCAAGCTGCGATGCAGACGGGACCGCAAAATCATATGCACGGACAGGGAAGGCATGACGCAGAAAGACAGCCCATGCAGGGATACGCGACGCAGCAGTTTCAAGGGCAGCCGAACCACCAGCGTAGTGGCGGCCAGCAAGGATATTATCGTTAAGCTTGCTTGGTGGTTGGTAGGCGGGTTTAGGATTCTCTGTTGCTCACAGTAAACAGTTTTTGCTTTTGAATAGCTTCAGATTTTTGCGACGGAGTTGGGCGATGTTGTTGTTCGAAGAAACGATTTAGGATCGGCCGAACAGGGGCAGGTACCTTCGAAGGGGCATCTGGGCCTGGGACACAACGAGGCCTGCACCTTGTCGCCGACTACCTTTCTACTCGCACTGGGAACTCCCCAGTCCATGAGCGCTGGCGTCTCAGCACCATCCTTACCTCTCTCATACTCCAATATACGGCTTTATCCGTAAACCGACGTAGGTTACGGCTTCCCCCGGTTGCTCTACAGACCCTCGGTAGACCCTGATGCTCTAGTGTCGGGCCGCCCCAATACTCTCTCAATAAAGTCGACCATTCAAGGTACTGGGTAATGGACACAGACGAAACAACAGAGGTGACACAGAACGATGACCACATGCAAGACGTGTACACGTGTCGTCATTAGACAGTAACGATCCGAGTGCTCTGAGCTCGACCACATCAACCTGCCCCACCGGTCTCATGTACCCTTACATACCGAATGCCAAACCAAATGTTCGATATGAAGCTAACCACGTTCTTCAATCGAAACTCATCCACTCCTCAGCCTTGCACCAACATGACGGCCTCCGCCTTCGCATCGGTCCCGGCTCTAGCCCGTCCCCCTCATCAATTGCACCGTCCCTGCCTCGCCCGGCCTCACCGCCATGTCCCACTTCCCTCGCGCCTCAAATGCTGCGCCAATCTGCCTTCCCCCGTCCCCTCCAAACCTTTCTCCGACACCCCTGACGAGCCCAGCCATCCAGACCTCATACCCGCGGCCGTTTCACGCGCTCGCCTTCTCCGCCGCATCGCCATGTCCTGTGTCGCCGCTTCCTGCCTCGCCCATGTGCTTCCCGTGGATGCGAGCGTCGCCGCCCTGGTCCGATCCGGAGACCCCACCAGCTTTGCATCAGGGCTGACAGCCGCTTTCCTGCTCGTACTGGCGAGTGAAATTGGCGATAAGACCTTTTTCATCTCTGCCTTGCTGAGTATGAAGTATTCCCGCGTCCTCGTGCTGGTCGGTACCATGATTGCCCTGGGCGGCATGACCATCATTTCCGTCGGCATTGGGCAGGTCTTCCATGCCCTGCCGGCGAGCCTCAATTCAGCCATCCCGTTCGACGACTACGCCGCTGTCGCCCTGCTGCTGTGGTTCGGTTTTCAGAACATCCGCGACGGGCTCACCATGGCTGACGATGAGGACGACGAGTTGCAGGACGCCAAGGATGTTGTCGCGGGTAAGGGCGTGGAGAAGAAGGGAGGCATGCGCGTCGTCGCAGAGACGAGTAGCCTGATTTTTTTGGCCGAATGGGGCGACAAGTCCATGCTGGCTACCGTCGCTCTGGCCGCCGCGAAGAGCCCCTTGGGCGTCATTGTGGGGGGTATTAGCGGCCATCTCGTCGCCTCAATTATTGCCGTTGTGGGCGGGTCATTTTTGGGCAAATTCGTTAGTGAGAAGACGGCTAGGTTGATCGCGGGCGTGCTCTTCATCGTATTTGCCATCTTGACCACTTTCAGTATTTATTGAGACGGGGAGAGGTAGACGGAAACTGACTTTGAACTTCGCAGGGAAGCTCGTATTTGATGTGTACATAAAATTTCATTACAGCGATGCTACGGAGGACGAGTAGGGACACGCGGGGGATGTCGGAGTAAACGGGCAATGGCATCGCGTTTTTCCAGAGGGCTTCGCTAGTTGTCTTTGCGCATTCGCAGCCGCTTGTCTGCAACCGCTGTTTGCACCGCCAAGCTCTTCAGGTTTTCATTTGGTAGAGCCAGAAAGGTGCTCGCTGACAAAGTGTTAAAACTACTAACCTCTGCGATAGCTCTTTGCGTGACCTCGATGGAGGCGAACAAACGCCATTCCGCGTCAATTTTGCGATTGGGTGACGCTCAACCCTGTTGCACTACAACTCAACCTTTCCCTGTCGGCTAGCCGCATGCGCGTCTGCGAGGCCCTGAAAAAGTCTCACGTAGGCCTTCTCTCCCTTCCGAAAGCTGTCGATGCGTCCAAACTCGTCCGGGGCATGTACGTTTTCGTCAGAGTGTCCGAACGCAAGCATAGTCGTTTCCACAGAGAGGATTTCGCGTAAAAGCGTGAACACGGGGATGGAGCCACCCATTCCCATTCCCACAGGTTCGCGACCGAACAAATTCCGCAGAACTGCGGCGACGACTGTGTTGCCGGGCGTGTCTTTGGACGTTTTGAAAGGGCTCCCGCTGAAGGGGTTGCGCGTGATTTCTAGGACTGCCCCCGGGATTTTGGCGGCTGCCAAGGTTAGATGGGATTCGATAAGCTTGCGGGAGGTGTCCGCGCTCTGGCTACTCACCTGCACCAAGTGAGTAGAAAGAAATTTGTTGCACACGAAAAAAGCAAAGTCAGACACGGTTGGAAGCATTCAGTTGCTGAAACCGGAAGCACCTTGGCCTGGAACAGAGGTTTTTGTACGTACTGTGCGGCACACAAGTTTTGCATGCGCTTCGCGAGGTAGCACTGTCTTGATACCCTCCCCAGAAAAACCGCCCCACATGCCGACAACTTCGATAGTCGGACGTGCCCATGTTCTGCTCGACCTCGTACAGACCAAAACAACAAATGGGAAACAGGAGCGAGAACGTCAGAATCTCACAAGAGAGCTTCGACCACTGGGGCTGCGTGAGATGGACACGCCTCCCGTTGACCACCGGCGGGCGCCAACCGCGCGAAAGGGAAAAGGAGCCTATCGTACCTCTCATAAAAATTAAACCCTATTTCGCCCACAGAAACATTGACCCCTTCGTGTCTTAGCCGTTCGCTCTCCGGCACCGGGTACTTTGCAATGTCGGCGCGCTCTTCCTCAGTAAGGTCGTCAACGTCATCGTAATACCCGTGCACGTTAATCCTCCCAGTCTCCATGTCATGCAGCGACGCCAGTAGGTGCGCCATCGCGTGGAGCGGATTCTGCACGCCTCCCCCAAAAGATCCGCTATGCATGTCGCGGTCCGCCGTCCGAAGCGTGAGCTCCATAGCGAACGCCCCACGCAACATCAGACATAGGCTGGGAGTCGTGGGAGACACCATGCCTCCGTCAGCGCTGAAGGCGTAATCGGCGGCAAATTTGGCGGCGTGATGCTCCAGAAGCTGCCGCATATGCGGAGACCCAATCTCCTCCTCGCCCTCAAGAAGAAGCTTAACGTTGACAGGGAGCTTTTTGAAAGTCTTCAAATACGCCTTAATGGCGACAACCGGAACGTACATATTCCCTTTGTCATCGCTGGCGCCCCTCCCATAGAGCTTCCCCTCCCGAACGTGAGGTTCGAAAGGCGGCGTAGTCCACAAATCCACCGGGTCGGCTGGTTGGACGTCGAAATGTCCGTAAATTAGAACAGTGGGTGCATCGGGGTCGTCGGCGCGTAACCAATCTGCATACACTGATGGATGGCCTTTTGTTTCGAGAATCTCAACATTCTCTAACCCAGCGTCCTGGAGATCTGCCTTGAGCCACTTTGCACACTCGCGTACGTCGTGAGCGTGGTCGTGGTCACTAGAAACTGATGGGATGGAAACAAAATCGATGAGGTTCTGAAGGTTTGCATCTCCATGCTCCGCGAGCCATTCTTCAACCGGGTTAAGGTCGATTGCCTCCGCATAGCAGCGTGAGAAATGAAACTGGATCGTCAGCAACAAGATCGCCGAGATACGTAATACTGGAACCAGTTGTATTCTTCGACGCTTCTGGCAGTGATTCATTATGGAAGAGGCAGTCACGACCTACAATTCCCTTTTGAGTTCGGCAGAGGGGATGAGGTGGTGGCATGTTTAGAGGAGAACTCATAGAGAAAGTACCACGCACGTTTTGTCATATAATGTCATGCTGGCCACCGTTTATCTTTTCGTCGCTCACGTGTAACAATTTCGGAGAGCACTGTACTGACCTTCCCTCAAGAGATCAGGGGACCAAATCCGTAAGCTTGTTTTATAGATCACGCTTACCGAAACCTCATCGAATTACTCGACTGGCAGGGCCCGTCGTCCTCGAAGCAAACTGCATCGTATTCTCCATGAGCGTCTAACTAGGCTTGAAATGACCGTCAGAAATTGAGGTGGTGCTGAACTCCCGACGCCCAATTTTAAAGGATCCTGTTCGACGTACTGGGGCACCGTCAAGCACAACAGACGCGATAGAACTGATGAATTTAGCGTTGCCTTCATGCATCTCATGTGTCGAAGATGTCCATGTGCTCTCAGTGCCCAAGATTCATACTGCTTGTTCTTCTCTCGTGGTAGAATAATCAACCGAGTTCCATGTGGACATGCGCTCGGCCTACCCTACAGTAGCTCTCGCAAAGAAATACAACCATGAGGCAAACGGTTCCTTCTACTAACATGAAACGCTATCTCTCCCGCAGAAACTTCATTCTCCATCAGAAAAGCACGTTTATCGGTTACAATCGCTAGGTGACAACTATTCAAATTGACAACGAGTTTGCAACATAATTTTGTAACAACACTGGACAGCTGTTTCCCCATAGAGTAGACTTGGACATACCAAAGCATCTCGGTGTGTCTCCCACTACAGCTCATCCTTCCCATTGTTGTCTTCTGGAGCCTCTATCTTCCCAGTCAACAGGGACAGCTCATGCAGTAGTTGGACATATGCCCTTTCCCCACGCCGAAAGCTTTCCAGTCTCGCAAATTCATTCGGCGAATGAGCCAAATTGTCGGGTTCTGCAAATGCAAACAACGTTGTCTCAAGCCCGAGAATCTGGTGAATCATACTCACAGCCCCAATTGTTCCGCCGCCACGAATGAAAACAGGTTTGCGATTGTAAAGCTCCGTCAGAACTCTCGCAGCTGCTTGCATCCCTGTGCCATTCTTTCTCAAACTGACAGGGGCTCCGTCTTCATTTGGCTCCGGTTTTATCTCTAAAGTCACCCCCGGGATCCTTGCAGCTTCTCTCTGGAAATGCTCCAGCAGTAGCCGATTTGTCCGAATCGGATCCTGCCTGGGTACCTGTCAGTCGAAGGCACGCACGGTTTTTCAAGGCATTCTTGTTCTTAGTTGTCGACTTGAAAAAAGTCCTTTTGTCTGTAGTATCAACAGGATCTGCTCTAGACTTACCGTTCGACAAGCGATCTTTGCGTGTGCTTGGCTCGGTATTATAGTCTTAATGCCTTGTTCTATATACCCGCCCCACATGCCGACTATTTCGATAGTCGGGCGAACGGATATCCTGTGCCGGTGCAAGTCCATTGGCCAAAAAGAGAGAAGCTGTTAGGAAGCGCAATCGCTTGAGGTCCACATTCGCCCTCGTCGCGGAAGGGACATCATAAATCAGTAGCCGTTGAGCAGCAACTATCCTACCTTTCCCAAAACGTATACCCCTCTTCGCCAACAGATATGTTAACGCCATTTTGGCTCATCATATCCTCCGAAGAAATGGGAAACGCTTCCATATCCTTGCGTTCACCCACATCAGCCTCATCGACTTCATCATAAAACCCGGGGACAAGAATCCTTCCACTCTCAATATCCCGAAGTGAAGAAAGCAGACGCGAAAGAGCGTGAATCGGATTTTGCACGCCACCTCCAAGGAACCCGCTATGCATATCTCTATCGGCCACACGCACCGCAATCTCGTAGCAAAGCGAACCCCTCAAACTGAGAACCAAACTCGGAATGCTTCGAGAGACCATACCGCCATCCACGCTGTACGCGTAGTCCGCCCGAAAACGCTCCCTCTGTTCAACTAGGACATGCCTCAAATTGGGCGAGCCAATCTCCTCCTCCCCCTCGAGCAGCAACTTAACGTTAACTGGGAGTCCTCCACCCACCTTTAAAAACGCTTTTATCGCCATCAAAGGCACATACATATTCCCCTTGTCGTCGCTGGCTCCCCGGGCGTATACCTTCCCGTCGCGCACATCTGGCTGGAACGGCGGGGTGGTCCACAAGTCTAGCGGGTCTTCTGGTTGGACATCATAATGGCCGTAGATGAGCACTGTTGGGGCGTCTAGAGGGGCATGAAGCCAGTCTGCGTAGACAACGGGATGTCCGCCAGTTTCTAGCAAGTCCACATGGTGCATTCCTGCGGCAGTAAGATCGTCCGCTAGCCATTCAGCGCAACGGCGTACCTGAGGGGCGCGGTAAGGATCTGCGGAGATAGAGGGGATGGAAAGAAAGGTGATAAGTTGGTCGAGATTAGTGCCAGCGTTGGTCGACAGCCATTGATGGACTGCAGTTAGATTGTGTGGGTTTGCAGCGACGTTTGAGAGAAGGCAGAGGGCTATGACAAGAGGGGCACTGATCATATTAGAGGAGGGCAGGGGTGGAGAGGATATGTGTGAATCAAAGCGCGAACGGCATTTTCTCAGAAGAAGCTTCGCGAGAAACAGAGGGGTGTACTTGACTTAATGCCTGGGGAATTGTGCAGAGTTGGTCCATTGATATCGTGATCGGGTCGCTCACTAGGATTGGGTCCATCTTTGTCTACAAACAAGTGCCAAATATCTCGAAGTAAACGCGCAGGCACACTGCCGCTCGATGCGCGCATAAGACGCATGAAACATGCGATCATATCAAGCACGATGCGCATGTGTGTTTTCATTCCAGAGAGGGCTGGGCATATGCAATTCGGCACCATCAGGTCGCACGTGTCACACGATCTTGTGAGGAGGTTGCGAATTGCATCCTTCTGCACTACCCTACCCAAGGGTAGCAGAAACAACTTTGGAAACTGTTTTTTCTGGCAACGGTTGTGGAAACGCTTGAACAAAGATTCCTGCTCCATACCTTCTCCATGGACGAAACAAGAAAAATCGCAAAAGGCATTAATATTGAGAAGTACTGGTTGTTCAAATACGGAAGACGTTCATGTGCTTAGCCCATTAAACCAGCAACGTGGTTTATCTTCACACCGCACACTTAATCAACACTGCCGCCAAAAAAAAACAATTGTCGATTGTGAGAAACGATCTTAACTATACGTGTAGGCTAGCTTGAGAGGAGATACAATAACACGTTGACAGCACCTAGGGTTCTATGCCCTTGTTGCTGTATTTCAAGAGCGCAGTGCTACATCTTGCGGCAGAGTCACGTTTTATTGCGAGACTCGCAATGTGTTAAGTTTCGGAATATGCGTCAGAACGGGAAGGTGTGGTTGCATAAAAGTTGCAGTGTTAGAGGTGGTGTCCCGAAGTAGGAGCTCCCTTCAAGGAGCGTCTCAGAGACGTAATTCGGTTCATAAAAAATTCTCAAAAATATGACTAAATATGGTCTGATTTATCTTTAAACGCCCCCTCGATTCTCGCGCTCAATCTCGAAACAGGAAATACAGTAAGCAATTTGTGAACACAAAATCCGCATTGGGAATCTCGATACGCACGCATTCCCTTTTTTTATTTGCTCGAGACACATGATGATAGAGGCGCAAGGCAATTGAGAAACTATCGTTCCACACCAGACGCGTCGCCAATCTACACTTTCGATAACGACCCGAGTTCTATCTCGGCAAGTATACTTGTGCTTCTTCAATCGCTTTGACTCGCTCCTCCGCCTCCGCTTCTATCCTCTTCTTCTTCCTTGATAAACTCGAGAGCGAAAAAACAAAAAGCTGACCAGTTAGCTAGCTACCTTTTGACTCCATCCAAGGTACGTAGTGAACGACTGCGTGACCAACATACCTGTACAAAACATAAAGAGTCGCAGTTAGCAGTGCTGCGAATGCTAGGAACACGAGGACGAGAATTACGCCGAGACCGGCCCTCGTCATGCCAATAGCTACAAAAAAAGAATTAATAGATAAACAGTAAGCACGCTGTCTCAACTATATCTGCATCAAAACCGCTGTGACGAAATTACATGTACCAGGATCTAGGACTTACTCTGGCAAGAGCATTCAAAGAAATCCGTCGTGACGACGGTTTGCGACTTGGAACCATTGCAGCATCGTTCGCTGAGCCAAAAGTCTCCGCAGGAAAAATCGACCTGTGACGGCATGCCAGCATTAAACGGAACACAGGTAGATGCGCAGGCCTCTTCCGAGAGCTGTTGGCACAGTTGCGCAAAGGCGCGCGACGGCGAAAGGTCGTGAACGAGGAGCAAAAATTGGAGCTGCGAAAAAAAATAGTTTGTACGCGGGGTCATCGTGAAGGTAAGGTTCGCATCAAAAATGTGCTTTGCTGGCTAAAGGCCGGCGGAGGCGGCGAGACTCAAGAGGGTTTATGCGTCAACGTTCCTAGTGGGGTGACGGCGGCAGTGGATAGATAGGCGCCGTCAAATGTACTGACACAGAAAGGCGAACGTTTGTTGTACGTATTTTTACTCTCTTCTCTGCTTTTGTCACGGTGGCTACTCGTCGCTCTAGCAGGAGGGCGGGTGAGATCGGCCGGGTGAGATTCGCTTGTCAGTCGGCAGGCGAAGAGGAGGGAGCCGAGAGTTGCGTGCTAAAGAAAAAGAAAACAGAAGGGGTACAATTTGGCGGGAGCAAGTAATTGTGGGAGTGTAATTACGAAGGCGGTGGCGCAGCAACAACGGAATCGTCGCCGCGGACGTCAAAATCCGAGGGCCAACTAAACGCACCTGACGTTACCGACGCTATTTCTCATCGACACGCGTCACCAAAGCCTCCCCGGCGCCTCGCGTTTTTCTTAAGTGCTCCTTCCCTGCTGCCGTTTCCCCGCCGCCCCCCTTGCCAACCCCTCCGCGACCCCCGACCCCGTCTCATTTCCCCCCTCCCGCCTCCTATCCGCTCCGCCCCTTTTTCCGCGTCTCATTCTGCTTCCAACCCCCCGCGCACTATGGGCTCCGCCCTCAGCGCGTGCACGGGGCGCCCGGGAGGGAAGGACGGCGACCTTCCGTGCGTCCTGCTCGTCGGCTTGGACGGCTCCGGCACCACCACCATTCTCTACCAAGTTAAGCACGGCAAGAAGCTCGAAACCATCCCTACCCTCGGCATGAACAAGGAGATCGTTAAAGTCGACGGCATGGACTTTGAGTTGTACGACGTCGGCGGACTCGAAAAAGTCCGCGCCCTTTGGCGCACCTATTCCAAGGAAGCCAACGGCGTAGCGTACGTCGTCGATAGCTCAGATCCCAACCGACTACCCCAGGCGGCCGAGGAGCTCAAGAAGCTCTTCTTTGGCGACAAAAAGAAGAAAAGCCTCATCGTTCCCGATATCCCGCTCCTCGTCCTCGCCAACAAACAGGACGTCGCCGACGCGGTCTCCATCGACACGGTCGCCAAAGATCTTGAGCTCCACGACCTCCCCGTCAGGAACTACAAGGTGCTCCCCACCGTCGCCACGGATGGCACAAACCTGCGCGAAGGCCTGAAGTGGATGGTCGATCAGCTCAAGCTCTACGGCTACTAGTTGATTGTTCACTTGAGTCTCTCTTCTCGGATCAGTCCCCACCCCGCCCCATTTCCCCACGCCCGACTACAACCTCTCCCGCCCCCGCCGAAAGTCCCAACCTGCACATAGTCCCTCTTTCCCATTTCAAGACAATCGTTTCTCCCCTCGTATCCTCCGCTTCTTTCCCTCACTTCCTCGCCCTTTCACCGCGCCCCTCTCCCATTATATCTCGTCACGCTTCCTCCGCGCCGTTTTTTTTTTTGTAGCTCGCCTCCGTCGCGGTTCACGACCATCACGACCAGCACCTTCTGCGCCCCGGCTCTGCCTCACGGACGTCTACTCTGTTGCTCACTTGGTCTAATGCCAAGTTCTGGGCAGTACCTCCTGCGCATCCCAATCGCCCCTCCGACATTTCCGCACCATGTACATCCTATTTCGTCCGCTCTTTAAAGTAAACGAACGATTCGGCATCTCCTAGCCCCAGCGTACCGCCTCTGCCGCCCGTTCGCGCTCCACTGAAGCGTGCTCCACTGAAGCGTGCTCCACTGAAGCGTGTTTTAGCACTGCCGATACCCTGAACTATTTTATGAATGCGAATGCGTCGAGCCGGCGAGGGGCAGCGACATTATTAATTTGCTCATAGCAAAGCAAGAGCGAAGGAGTAACCCAATTCACGTGCACTCCACTACAGTATTGCATGTCCATATCGCTCAAGCCGGGGCTGCTGCCACATTTCAATCATAGCATACCGCACTGAGGCCCCCGCTCCCGTGGCAATCCACTGTAGGCGGGTTTGTGCCAGGACAGTCATTCTAGCTGTCGGAGGCCTGGCCGGATCTGCAGTCAACTTACAACTCTCGAAAAAGGTATGAAACGAGTGCTGAATCTCGTCGCATTCGGAGGCGTGTGGGAAGGCGTTTTTTATGAAATGCCTAAAACGGAGAAACCCCCTCGGCAGCTCAGAGAAGCTGCAGAGAAGCTGCAGAGAAGCTGCAGAGAAGCCCCCTCGGCGGCTCATGCCCGGGTCTCAGAATTCCACAAACATAGGCTGTACCCAAGGGTAGGCCTTGCCGAAAATGATGGAACTACAGGGGTCCGGTCCGATGGCCCTCTTTACTCTGCTCGCTGTGCGTCGTCGTCTTATGTGCTATTCTCTACTGTCCTGGACAGGTTGTCTTGTGCGGTCTGTCAGAAAATACGTATAATTCAGTACACTGTCAGGCTACGAGACCATGATAATCAACGTGCAGTGCCACAGCAGGCTGGCGACTCGGAGACCTTGCCCCTCCAAGTAACCATGCCGCCGTACAAGTACCAGTGCCGGGCTTTGGCGAAAATGAACTTGGAACATGGCTCTTCAAAAGGCGGGGAAATGGAAGCATCCTTGCGACAGACTTACGTATGAGCAAAAAGCACAACAGTGGCACACAGTATATACGCTAGTACGTGGGACAAATAGATCCACATATCTCTTCAGTTGCAATGACGTTTAGAGGGTTTGTCATATATACCGTACAGTCGGAGCTCTTCCTGCACTCACTCCGTTCATTGTCTTATTGCCCATGAACATCAAGTGCTTCCATTGTACAGTGTCTCCTCAAACCTCGTCGCCAGACGATGCCCTTCTTCCAACTCCTTTTTCAGAAATGAGTGAACCATTCGTGTATAGAGGAGTCATTCGACAAACAGGGACTGCTCCATTAATGAAAGGTCCGAGTCTTTTAAGAGGAAGTGGGCAGATTTTATGAGGTTCCGCAACAAAGGAAGAGCTCTTCAATGAGAACAAACTGGACAGGGCAACCATGCTTCACAGTTAAAACTTCGGCGTATGCCTCATCTGAAGAGCCAAATGTTTTTTCACCAAGTCTCCCGGTAAATGGTGCAGCGGATGTGTCAGTGGGGCCCTTTCCGGAGCATATGGCACCCGCCGTTGCTGTAATGCACTGCACATGTCGGACAAACCCCCTCATCTCGCGACAACCGCGGCCCCTTTTAGATTCTCAATGCACAGCCTACCGAAGTTAATGTGGCCAGAAGTGCAAACTGTTCGACTGCTGTACTTGCGCTTTTTATACACTGTGTGATCGTCAATGACAGAGGCATTGTCACGTGACCGTAAGAAAAAACTTGTCCTCTACAGCTAGGTTGAAACTCAACCAGGGTAATCAAGATGGCTCTTGCACATCCTCATGCCATTTCTTGGCACGTGGGCACAGGTGTTTGGGCCCTTGTAAAGATCATGGCAGAACATGTGACGGCGCATGCGTGTCAGTGCATATCGTACCTTCGCAAACAACAGTACCCCACGAGCAAATACGCCCTCTTTCAAACTGTTCAAATGCTCCCACTCGAGACGCGTCGAAAACCTGTTCTCACTGTCTGTTTTGCTCTGATGCATGCTGCTACGTGCAAGGTTGCACAAAACATTTACTACTGCGACACGGACTCTCCAGTACTAACTGGTACGGCATCGCTGCATGGTGTATCGCCGCCATTTGCCTTTTCCTTATTCACCTTCATGGCATCCATTTTAAATTGCATATCGTCCATTTTGGATTTCAGTTCTTTCAGCTCGGATTGCAGCTTCTCAAATTGCGTGCTCATGGCTTTGCTTGCACCTTCACGGCCATTGGCTGCACGCTTGGCGCGCCTCCGGAATGAACGAATCTTCGATTTGTCCTGATTGCTGCTGAGCTTTTCGAGGTCCTCTAGCGCCTTCGATGGACTCCCTGCGTCTGCTAGGATCGCCAGCACACTCCCAGCTGCATCGCGCATCGGCTTCGCCGCATCACTGTTCCGACAGATCTTCTCCACAAATTCAAACGCCTTCATCCTCGCTGCAGGTCCTTCCCAAGTCACAGCTTGTCCGATAGCACGAATTACCGTACCCCTCACGCGCGGCGCCAACTTGAAGTTCTGCGGGTCTACATTGCGCATGAGCACTTCTGTAGCTTTCCAGTCTCTTAATTGTCCAAGCGCAATGGCGGCCGATTGAGGAATTTCAAAACCCTTGCCATGTTTCACTGGGTCTTCAAGGAAGGAAGTGAATAGGTCCAAGTACTCAAGCTTTCTTGTTTTCCCCAATCCTCGAAGTGCCGTTCCTATAGCCCCGTATGGTCGCATCATTTCATGCCCCTCTTTCACAAACTTCAGCAGGGCCGTTTCCGCGGACGTGTGCCTATATTCTCCAACTGCAGTCAATATTGCTGGAACAACGCGCGCGTCCGGCTCTGAAAATGCAGCGTCGATCAGAGCTGGTAGTGTACTCAAATGAGCTGCCTTCCCGAGATTCTCTGCAATTATGCAACGAAGTCCCCAATGCTTCTCATCTTTTAGAGCTTCTGCAAGAGCGCTACGTGCACGCTTCGAACCAGATTCGTGTAGTAACTTCACTGCTTGATGACGCCCCGCGAACGTTGGAGCGTTAGTCAAGGAACGCAGGGACATATCCTCACCTAAACCGGAGAACTTTGTCAGGTTGTGAAGTACCTTTTTCTGTGGATCAATGACGACTTGCAGAGGTTTGTTGTGCAACCTCATGATAAACTGGCCTGTCGCCGCCCCAGACTGTAGTGCAATAGTGTGGGATTCCCAACCTCCAGAATTTACCTCCACAGCAAATTCCACCGAAATATCAAAGAGACCTACGCCTTTCTTGTCATCCATTTGTGTTTGTTTCAAAGAGACACTTGCGTGTCCACCCTTTGACGAATCGTAGGAATATGAAGCCTCGAGTACTGGGTGGCCTTTGCTATAAAACCACTGCTCAAAATACGAGCAAAGCTGCTCCCCAGTGAATTTTTCAAGGTCTTTCCGAAAGTCATCAGTTTCTACCGTTTGCCAACTCCTGTTGTGTAGGTAAAAGGAGACGGCATTCCAGAAAATTTCGTCACCAAGTTTCACCCGCAACATATGAAGCCTCCAAGCGCCATTCGTGTAAAGATGTCTATCGAAAACGTCCCATGAGCTTTCGTACTTTCGATTCACAATCGGTCGGACGTATTCCAAAGTTTCTGCAAACGACACTTCACTATATCGCGCAAGGGTGTATTGGAAGTCATCATTACCATTCTTATAATGATACCATTCTGCGGAAATGAGAGTGGCAAACGATTCCTTCAAAAAACTGTGACAAAAATCTGCGCAGACCACCAAATCTCCGAACCAACTAGAGAAAGCCATCAAAACAAGTACCGCTGTTAGTGACACTCAACAGAAGCATGGACAACTAAAAGCTACCAGAGAAATCGCGAGCCTTACCTGTGAGCCAGTTCATGCACAATAGTAGAGGAAACTCTATGAGCACGTTCGTTTGTGCTTCTTTCATCGAGCATATACCACTCATCATAAGAAACTAATGAACTATTCTCCATGGCCCCCCCTACCTCGCCGCAAGCCCACTGGTAGTACTTTGGCCACGGCAGCTTGCAATGCACCTTGCCCTCCATAAATTCGATCATTTCCTTCGTCTGCCCGAATGTCAGCGCAAGGTCTCCCACTGTGTACGCATGTCGACCTCCCGAGGGCGCGAAATAGGCAATCTTCTTGCCGCTGTGTTTCCCGCCATCGGCTCTAATGAACTTGCCAATCGCCACACAGAGCAAGTAGCTCGGCGTAATCTGCTTCATTTCCCAGGTTGTGACCTTCACAGAGTCGCTGGTCTCCTCTGAAACGAGCTCGCCATTCGCGAGCGCAGTAAGGTCTTCCGCGGCGGGCGTTCGCAGCGTAAATGAGATGGTGGTGCGCACGACGGGATGGTCGACGACCGGAAGCCAATACCGTGCCCTCTCCGTCTCATGATCACTCACAACGAAATGACCATCGCCCTTCCGTGAGAACAAAAGCCCATCAATTGGATCCGTCACACAATAGTCTACATGAATTTCTATTACCTGCCCCTTCGAAAACGGCAAGGTGAAGACGATATCAATGACGTGTCCGTTATACGTATGCGTAACGTGATCGTCATTCGGTGAAGAAACCTTCACTTGAGTAAAGTCCTCGGCGTTCAAAGAAAGCGTTCTCGCCCCGGGCCACTGCGCGGTAACAGTATGCGTAGCGCGTCCCTTGACGGTGCGCGAGCGAATGTCGAATGAGAGATCGAGGGCGAGATGCGTCGGGCGTAGAGGAAGTCTCGGCTGGTAGTGAGGCGTCGCGTGGGAATCGGTAAAGGGATCTTGCATGGAGATCAGCTGGCACTCATTTTCGAGTTGGTCTTCTTGGAAGACATCAATGGCGGTGCAAGTGCAAGGCATTGTGGGACTGCACTGCGGCGAGAAAATGCAGGTGAGGCGGGGGATACTCAGCAGATGAGATGTTTTGCCAGGGACGTTAAAGGTGAGATGTGAAAGACGTCGGTGCTGGAGGGTGCGCACTGAATCTGCAGAGAGCGGGAATACACGTTCCTGTTTTTCCCTGTGTTACCCTTGGTAGTGGCAAGACCGATGCGCGGCAAATGACTGCAGCTCTCTTTTGGAAACGGATGACGGTTACCCAAGTCTGACCGAAATACGGATTACAGTTTAGGGCGAGCTCGAATGACAGGAAGGATGTGACCAAATTTTGGGCACAACTGTCTGGGCCCGCTTCCAATTTCTCATTTTACAGTACAGAGTGTATTGCCGAACGAAAACTCAGCGAATATCTCCAAGGGCTGCACTAAATCCCATCCTATGGTACGTATGTATATCTTCCCATATGATATCACTGAATCATCACCATTAGTAGCTAAGCCGGTGGTGCCTACGTTTCTATACTGAGGTTTGATGGACAAACACTAGCGGCGCAATGCTGTTTACTGCTTCGGTCATGAATCTTGCATGGATACATACAAGAACCTTCACGCTTTGAAGATCCCGAAAGCAACGTAAAAGAAGGGTAATGTTGTTGTAGTAGTAGCTCGAGTACCTTATAAGACACGCAGTGTGCCCCCTCTTTATCCTACATCAAGATATCTAACATTCCCAATACGTACAAAAATACTACTCGCAATGCGTCCCGGTTCGTAAACGAACTATGCGCAGACCTCCAAAGCTGCGACATCCCTTTACTGATCTACCAGGAGGTTTCAGGCTCAATCGCGCCCGCTCCTCTGAAGAGGCGTGAATTTCGTGTAAGTATTTAGACCTGGCCGCGACGTTCAAACACTCTCACCGCTCCAACCTAAAACGTTTTCCTAAAATTCAAACCCCGGCACTTGGTAATGTCCGTCTAGAGAGCTTGTCATTTCCATCGCATAGCACCGCAACTATACGACCGGACCAGCGTTTCGAAATTTTGAGACACTGCGTTGTTGACCAGAGGGAAATTTCATCATCCTTCTAATAGGTACCTCTGTTAAAAGAGTTTTTATACAGTGAAGCAATACTCAAGCCATTTGGCCGAAATTATTGCACCCACGCTGGATTCTATGCGACGCATCCACTCACCCACTTTTGTGATGAAACCACCATCGCTATGCATGTCGCTCTGCTTTTTCATCCACGAAACAGCAACTCTTCACAACCTTACACAGACTCCTGGCCTTAAAGGGGAAAGCGGTATTTGCGATATGTTCTTGGGAGGACCTCATCGCCATTTCGCGCAGAAAAACGAGTGTGCTTCTTCAGGTCCTGCAGGAGACGCCATTACTCGATACAAGACAATTCGCAAGTAATAAGTCATTCTCACACGCCGGATTGAATCGACTGATCAAGTCAGCAATGGACAATGAAGAAGAACCTGAGTCTCATGAGTTCAGGACCACAAGCACCGAATTGGATATGGAAACGTTCCGCACTCTGTTTCAATTCTATAGTAGCAAATTCACACCATTCCAAAATAATGGGAGCGCGTCATTCTGCTGGCATTTGATAGAACGAGCCAAAGCGAACAGTGTCTTCCCTCAAGCGCTGAATTATCTTACGCAGGTCATATCTGCGCGCTTCACACCCCATCGTCTTCCCGTGCTCATCCATGAACTCCTCAGTCGCAACGATGGTATCCATTCGAGTATTCTCAATTTGGAGGACGACGTCAAGGGAGCATATGAGGCTCGATACGATCCAAATATGTCAATTCTCGGAAAATGGTACAAGGGTCGAATTGAACTCGCCCAACTAGGCGAGAGGTTTAATCTGGAAAGGGTAGAGACTGACAACCTTAACGAGAAAAGAAAAAAAAGGATGAGAGAATGGAAAGCTTCATTGCAAGAAGCTGGAGAAGATGAAGAACCTCAAACTCTGCATCGTCCCAGAAGTTCGATAATTACAGAGAGAAAGACTCCGTGGAAAGATTCTCAGTTATTGCTTGAGGTGAAAGTCGCTGCATTTGCGGATATTTTTTTAACGACTAAGGCATTATTCTTCTCGGAGGATGACTGCGCACATTATACGCATGCAGAGCTGGTTGTTGAGAAAGTCATTGAATCAGTGGTTGGGATCAACAGCGAATGCCCTAATATCCGAGCCGAGAAACGGGTGCGGAAACGACTTGACGAGTACGTTTTCTGGTTGATGGAATCTAGGAAGCAATTTTCTCCCTGGGAGCTCTCCTTTATTTTGCCCAGAGACAATGCTGCTTCGACGTATCGAAAAACATTTATGGAAACCCGTCAGCAATGCACAGAAGAAGACGCTCGACAGTTTTTTCCATCTGCCAAGATTGGGATAAGGAGACCAGTTGATATGCAGGCTACGTTTTCATGGAAAGAGCACGGACCAGTAAGATGTATGCCGATTCTTGCATACGAATCCTCGCTTATACTACTAGTTGTCTTCCGCTGTACCCAGGAACAAGTGTACAAGAAAAACCTCATGGCGCACAACACGAGCACCATTCACCCACAACTCGAACTACCCATTCTGGATGTTGTGGAGATTCCAGATATCTTAAAGGGAATAGAAGAGTATCGTGATCCCAGCACAGTTGCGATAGGACGCCGAAACGCTCAACCAGGACGAAAGAAGACGAAGGGGATATCGGAACTCGAGCCTGGCCCGACACGAGGCAATGACTACGACGGTGCGGGTGAGGGTGCCGGCGATACAGAAGAAATGTTGCCAACGGGGGAGGAACCTATAGATCAGGACGGCGAGCAAGGAACAGGGACTCAGTTCGTGGACGACGATGATTTGCTCAATGATTTTAACATATTCATGCAAGAGAATGACATTCAGGTAAGGGGGACTGAAGATGGTAGGAGAAAAAAGGGCCATGGATATTTCGGCCGTCCAGATGATCTCACGTATGTCCCTGAGCGACTGACTCAAGGAAGCGGAGAAGAAGAGAACAACGAGCAGAATAAAAATCCAGGAGCTGTGACCCCCCACAGCCTTGAACGAGTGTTCCACGGAGACAAGACTGCCGAGCAATTGGCGAGAACTACGGAGCAAGCTCCAACGGGTGTCGAAGAAGAGTATCAAGATATCCTGGCTGGCATATTCCGTGACGAGTCCAATGGCCTCGGTGCACTTGCTGCAGACGGAGAACCTGTTTTAGAACCAGGAAACATTCCTAACCCTGCGTTAGGAGAACTTGAAAACAACCCCTCATTCAACCCGTATGGCGCTGTTCCACCCCCATCTGGTCTATCCGGCATTTTCGACACGGAACTTCCAACGCATTCTGGATTCTTATTCGGCCAAGGTGCGACTGACGTTCAGGAGGGCATGAATGCGCAGCTGGACGCATCAACGTCAAATATGCCGGGAAGTGGTGGTTTAGAATTTTTGAATAGCATCCCCTCATACCCAACCAACAACCATCATTCAGGACCGAGCCAGAATGTCATCGAACCACTCAGGCACAACGGAATTGCGGAAACAGCTCCGATATTTGACCAAGGCGGTGTTAGCCAGTTCGGACTGAGGACTGGAAGCGCACAGGACTTTGACGGAGATGTAGAAATGATGGATTAAGCGCCGTATGTTCTAGAGAAAAAAGACAGTTCTGGAGATTCAGAGGGGATGCAATATTGGCATTTGCAATGATGCAATTTCCGGATTTAGTCGTAGTTCTTGACTGAAAATGTTCGTATCTATCTTGACCCTTTAGTGGAGACTGAAATGTGTAAACGACCGAGATTGAACAAAATGGACGAAGACGACGAAAGCACTTTCGAATGGGAAGTTGTACACGTTTGGGCCATTGTACAAAATTCTACAACACAGAGGCTTAACAGTTTTCCATGTCTAGAGCACTGGAGCATCCCATGCAGTCCGATGCGAAATCCAGAAATCCTCAGGGATGTTCATGATTAACATCTCTGAGGATTTCTGTTCGCTATGATGGCGATTAATATCTACAGGCACAGAAGCGAACCAATTTAGTGCGAGAGGAAAACAATAATTGGTCTTGTTGGGGCCTCTCAATATCCAGATAAGCCAACTCACACACGTGTCAAGCACTTCCCTTTTTCAACCATCCCGCTGTTGAACACACACCCGGCTCAACAGGAAACATCAGCATCTCCTGCGCAGCAATCCCGTTACTCATTCCCATCCGCGTCACCATGACCACTACCCCCATGAAAATTGGCAAGCTCAAGGTCGGCCAACTCCGAAAGGAGCTGCAGTCGCGCGGCTTAGACACATCCGGCACGCGCCCCGCACTCATGAAGCGCCTCAAGGAGGCGCTGGAGGCGGCAGAAAACGCACCGGAAAAGCCTGCGGAAGCCGCAGAGGAAGTTGCGCAGCAGAAGACCGAGGCGGCGCGGACGGAAGAAGAAACGGGACAGGCGGCGGCGGCGGCAGAACAAGCGGCGGCGGTAGATCAGGCAGTCCCAGAAGAGACGATCGTGGAAGGGGGCGCGAGCGAGGGGGTGCCGGCCGAGAAGGTGGAGGAGCAGGAAGGCGGGAAGGCGATCGCGACGGGGAGCCTAGTGCGCGCGAGCGAGGAGTCGATGGACGAGCGGCTGCGGAAGCGGAGGGAACGCTTTGGGATTGTGGAGCGTGCGAAGACTGAAGGGAAGGGGAAAACACGGGAGACAGAGGAGGAGCGTAAGTTTGAGGAGGCGAAGAAGAGACGCGCCGAGAAATTTGGGACGGCGGAAGAGGGAGAGGAAGGGATTTCAAAAGAGGAGAGGGAGAGGAGGTTGAAGAGGCAGAGGAGGTTTCAGTCCATTGGGAATGCGACGGCAGTCTAAGGAGTTTGTGAATAAAGAGGGCTGTGCGAGATTGATGAGTTTGTTTACGGTATTCGAATGGAGCTAATCGAGCCCCAACTCGAGCTTGGCGTTGTGTAGAGAGGAAGGGGCAAAAGACGATAACAGAATATAACCGGGAGTCATGTGATGATGGTTTACTACATGACGGTAGGTCTATTTCTTCGCTGCGCTTTTGTCGGCCTTCTCGGCGGCCTTCTCAGCCGCGCGCTTCTTCCGGATACCCTCGAGTTTCTTGTTGGATTTCTCGATACGCAGCGACCTATACGCAGTCTTGGCGCGATCATCATTGGTGATAGGGCGGACTTCAATCTCAGCAGTGGTCTTCTGAATGGGCATGAGCTTACCCTCCAGTTGGGCGGCCATGGCCAGCTCCTCCTTCTTGGCCTCGCCTTCCTTCGGCTTCGCGGGATTCTTCGGGAAGACTATGAGCTTGGTCTTGAACTCCTTGAGCCTCTGGACGTTATCCTGCATGGCGTCCAAGGAGCGGTTCTTCCTGCGTGGGTCGACAGCGATGCCGATGGTGGGCGCGTAGCGCACGGCAATGCCGGCCTCCTTGAGCTCCTCGAGCGAGAAGCCGCGGCCCAGACGCACGTGCATGTTGTACTTGTTCGTCGGGCAGCGCACGATGGGGCGCAGAAGCCCGTCGATCGGGCGCGGAGCAGACTTGGCGTACTTGAGCACGCGCGCCGAACGGCGACGACGCTTGCGCATCGGCTGCTCGAACCACGTGCGCACGCGCAGCTGCCATTCCTTGCGGAAATGGTTATTCGGGATCACATTGTTGTGCTTCATCGTGCGTTAAGGGAGGGAGCACGCCACGAGGAGGGCGTCGGATCGAACAAAATGCTGCGCGCGGGTGAGGGGTGCTGGGGAAGCAGCTATCGGTGCGAGTGATAGGAGTCTGAGGGAGAGGGGCGTGATCGCGTGCAGTGGGGCGGCACGGGTCGCCGAGCGGCGGCGGCTGCGTGGGGGGCGGTATGATAACTGCAGGATTTTGGCAGGGGAGCGATTGGATCGCCTCTGTGAAGGGATCAAGGAGCCGGTGTGAGAGGAGGCATACTGACAGCGGCTTACACGAGTTGTTCATGAGAGAGCGAAAGTTAGGGGGAAGTGATTCAACGGATGGGACGGGTGTCAGGTAGGGAGGGCCCGTGAATTTCTGTTGCCGAAAAAAAAGCGAAAAACAATCCGCCGACGCCGCTTCTGGGCCAACCACCCGCTCCTCCAATCCCACGACCGGCCGCATCGCCCACCCCCCGATCCCCCGCTCCTGTCCCATCCCTCTAATAAAGCTCCCCATTTCCCCCTCTCCCTCCTCCCCCCCCTTCCCCCCCCCCCCCCCCCTCCCATCCT
>NW_005179036.1:133266-159831 GCF_000350225.1 Chondrus crispus | reverse complement strand
AGGCGTATGCACTTCGTGTTCCGCGGCCGCCGTCGCTTCCGCCCCTTCGGCTCCCCGCGTTGTTGCCGCCGCCCCCGCCGAGAAGCAAGAGTTTAATGCCACTAAATTCTTCGCTGATCTCGCCGCGGGAGGTACCGCAGGGGGTATCTCAAAGACCCTCGTCGCCCCGATCGAGCGTGTCAAGCTTCTGCTTCAGACTCAGGATGCTAACCCGCTCATCAAGTCCGGCGAGGTCCCCAGGTATACTGGTATCGGAAACTGCTTCACTCGTGTCGCGAGAGAACAAGGCTTCTCCTCGTTCTGGAGGGGCAATCTTGCCAATGTTATCCGTTATTTCCCGACCCAGGCTTTCAACTTTGCCTTCAAGGATAACATTAAGAAGCAGTTCCCCAAGTACGATCCCAAGAAGCAGTTCGGCAAGTTTTTCATGACTAATTTAGCCTCCGGTGGTCTCGCCGGTGCCTGCTCCCTCCTCATTGTCTACCCGCTCGATTTCGCGAGGACCCGTCTTGCGGCCGATGTCGGCAAGGGCACCCAGCGTGAGTTCACTGGCCTCGTCGATTGCCTCCGTAAGGTTGCTACCCGTGGCGGCCCGATGGCTTTGTACCAGGGCTTCGGTGTGTCGGTCCAGGGTATCATTGTCTATCGTGGAGCCTACTTTGGTCTGTATGATACCGCTAAGGGAGTTTTGTTCGAGGATGAGAAGAAGGCCAACGTGCTCGCCAAGTGGGCCGTCGCCCAGACTGTCACCGCCGCATCTGGAATCATCTCATATCCGTTTGACACCGTCCGTCGTCGTCTCATGATGCAGTCCGGTGGCAAGGAAAAGATCTACAATGGAACGGTTGATGCCTGGAAGAAGATCGCCGCTAACGAGGGCATGGGTGCCTTCTTTAAGGGCGCGCTTTCCAACGTTCTTCGCGGCGCCGGTGGCGCTCTCGTGCTCGTCATGTATGACGAGCTCAAGAAGGTCATCGATGCCAACTTCTAAGATGTCGTGGTCTCTTGATTCAACAACTCGATACTGCAAAAAGTTTTTACAACTGACTCATCTGGTGATGGTTAAGTAAGGATTCAGAGCCCTGGTATCTTTGCTTTTAGCAACTGCCCGCTGTGCTCTGTCGGTAGATCCTAGCGCCACAGGGCCGAAAAACAGTGTAGGTATGCGTTTTTTTGTGTTCTAGCGTCGAGTAAAAACTGCGTCTGGCGCCCCCTCGATGTTCACTTTTTTGCCTCTTGCGTTGCACCCTTCGACGCAGTCGCTGCCATTTTTAGCCGTTCCAGCGCCAAGCCTTAAGGACAGTGGGTGGGCGCCATCCGGCATACGTATCGGAGAACACGCACATTCGGACAACGTGTTGCCAATGCCTCACTGCGAAAAATCCTTTTCATTTATTGAACTAGCAGTTCAGTGCGTACGTGAAGGGCGCAACTATGTCGCTACAGTGCTTTTGCGCCACTAGATTATTCCACAGACGAACACATCAAAAGCCAGGCATGCGCACATATGCGTGACCTATCTGCAGATATTACTACCTGGTGCGTAGCAAGGCTGCCTTGGGAGGGCTTTCTATTCGACAAACATGGCGTTTCGTGAAATAGTGGTCAGAGGCACTTGCGGGGGAGAAATCTTTGTAGCTCCGAGCAAAGAGGGCTCATTCATGCATTCACAGATTGGGTATCCGCCTGTTGCTTGTTAGCGGAGTGAGGAGCGGGACCCCTCCTATTCCTTGTTGCTGTTCCCTCTTGTCCTGGTGCTGATTAATGTGGATGGAACGAAGTGATCCTACACAACACATGTGGAAGAGGGTGATACAGACAAGGCGCAGGCTACGGTTTGGCGTCGCTGGTGACAGCCTTGGCGACAACGGGTTGCGTAATGCTCGTGCTATTGCTGTTGCCTGAGGCACTATTGGCATTGCTATTCACACTGCCGCGACCCCTGCCGCGACTGCCTCGGCCACCACGCCCGCCCCGCCCGCCTCGACCGCCTCTCCATCCGCGTCCGCGCCGTCCTCCGCGCCCTCGGACACCACCAGGGGCTCCGCGAGATGCTGGCTTTCCAGACGGTTGCGTTGTTTGGGGAGTAAAAGAACCTGCTTCTCCCTCCCTGCTCACTAGCGGAGTAGCGCTGGTGCTCTTTTCGCTCTTCTCGCCTCCGGCAGCCGACACGTCCAGAGCCTTCGATTCCTTGATGTCACTTGATGCGGAGGCATCATTCGACTTGTTCTCAGTTTTCGTGTCTCGTTCCGATAACCGCTTGGGGTTTCTGTGCTTACCGTTATTGTTCCTGTTACCGCGTGACTGCGGACCAATCTTTGCGTCGGCGCGAGCATGGACACCTTCTTTCTTCGAGTTGACGCCATCCTGAAAAGGTGATTGCGAAGATAATTCATTTTGTTCCTTCGCAGGCTTTTCCTGCTGGCCCTTTGTGGGAAGATCAGACGCCTCACGGCTCACTGCTGCTGCGTTATCGTTCGCCTTGACCTCGGGCTTGACCTCAGTTTCTGATGCTGCAGTGGATACCCGTGGTTTATCGTTTGTCTTCCGCATTGATTTGCCATGTGTCCCATTCCCGGTCCTTCGAGGACGAAAGACTTCCTTTTGTTTGGCCGAGGTTCGCGTCGGTCCCACTTCGACGACGTTTCCCTCAGAAACATTAAAATGCATCAGATCATCACCTTCCGCCGGTGCTGGCGCTGGTGGCTTCTTCTTTGCACGTGTTATTGACCGTTTGTTCTTCGCTCGCGGTGCGGGACCACTTTTCGATTGCGATACCTCTGATGGTAATGCTTTCGAAGCGTTCATTCCTTGAGCAGCAGGTGTACGCAACCCATACGCTTCTCCTGAAACAACGACAGATTTCTTCCTCGACACAGCGGACTCACCCGCAGTATCCATTGCGGGCTGGGCAGGTTCGACTGGAGCCACAATTTCGGTCCCATTAATTTTGCTGTTTCTGTGCTCCGGCTTCGCAATATTGCTAGTGGCTTTCGGTTCCTTGCTTGTTTGTTCGACAATCTCCGGCGATAATTTCTTCGCCTTCCGTGCTCGAGTCTGTTTCCGACGCTGTTTGGTCCCGCCCTCTGACCTCGTCCCAATTGGGCCTCGAGGAGTCGTGGTTTTCTGCTCAGTGGCTCCCGTCTCTGGTTGCAACATTCTCCTGTCCTTCTTTTGTCCAGGCGCTCCATTGCTTTTCAAACTCTTGTTCGCGTGGTTTCTGGATGAAGGTTTCTTGACTGTGTCCTTTTCAAAAGAATTACTGTTATTGCTCTTTGACTGCCACCAGTCTGTTTTGACCTCCTTCTGTGTACCGGTCCAGGTTCCGCTCGCATTCCAGGCTCCACGATTCGAGTCATTGGCTGTAGAGGCGCTACCCTCATCAGGAGTTGAGATGATTGACACAACAGGTACTAGTGGCAGCAAGGGAGCACCAACAAGAGGAAAGGGTGCGGGCTGATTCGAAAATGCGCGAGTAATAGCGTCAAAGCTCGCAGGCTGCTTGGGCCCGTTGTTTGCCGCCCATGCCTCAGATTCCTGCTTCGCATCTAATGGAATAGAGTGCGACGTCAATGGTACACCATACCCGCCTCGCTGATCTTCCCCTGACGCACGAGCATCGTCGCTTTTTCGATAAGGAGCTCTTCTGTCTCTTCTCGGAACATCAAGCTTCCCCCCTCGCCTTCGAGGGGCGTATCTCGGCTTGTCAAACGGCCCGTTGGCGGGCGTCACAGCTGCTCCGGACAAAAGGTTCTTTCCATTTGATAATACTGCAGAACCGCCGGGACCTTGTCGATTTGCACCACGCCCACGATCTGGACGCTGTACAACTCTAATGCCCCCACTCGGAGCCGGTATTGTGACAGAATCCACCTCCAACTGTCGATCGGCGCCGCTTGCTTTCGACGATTGACTGGCTTTTACGGGAATGATGTTGCGTACGGCCGACGGCGGCACATGTCCAGCCCCGGAGCGAGATCTCGGCTGCTGTCTTGAGGGTACAGAAGACTGCATGGGTGTTGGATCAAGTGAAGGACTGGAGACCTGACTTTGCCGCATACTCCAGTCTTCAATTTTGGACGCATCCACCGGCAAACCCTCTGTTCTAGATCCATGTACATTTTTCGTCTCAGGAGACGACCCGGGCGCCTTTGGCGCCCACGGCGCAGGTCGCAATGGCGCAGGGGCTACTCTCGGTTGTGGAGGTATCTCCTTTGCCTGTGCAGGAAGAGGCTTCGCAAGTGCTGCCTGCTGCGGACGAGACTGCGGCTTGGACGCAGAATTCCGACGCACTTCGGGGGATGCCGCTGGGGCTGGGGCACTTGGTTTTCCCGGGGCGGATTCAGGTGTTTTCGACCCGGGCGACCCGGTCCAACGCGGTCGATTGTAGTCCTTTCTCCGCGGATGCTGGGCCGACTGAGAGCTTCCTCGTCTCCCGTATGGTCGTTTCGGACCGGGTTTGATTCCGTAAACTGCGCGATGGACACACATTTGAAGAATGGATTTGACTACGTTCCGAATCTCTGTTTCTCGTCTCCGGCGCTCCAGCCATTGTTCCCTCGATTCATTCGCAGCTGGTCCGTCATATTCCCGGGCGCGGTATGGATGCCTCCTCTGTTTCGTACCGTCCTGGGGCCTATGAGGTGTTGGGGTATGCTCTGAACCAGCATTCCTTGTGACTCCGGAGCGGCGCGCTGGCAGTCCCTGTTGCGCTTCGCGCTGCTGGGCAGGGACAGGCTGGCGACGGTTTTTGTCCACTGTAGCCTCGATTCCCGCCGTCCGCGGACGTTGCAATACGATGCGCGGAGTGGAGGGTGTACTTTCGGCTGCTCGCGACGTTGTTGATGCCACTGGAATAACAGCAGGTTCATATCGCCGCGTAACGTGGACATTGGGACCCGCCGGCGAGGAACGGTCAACTGAGTTCGGTCTGGACACGACTTTTGGCTCCAGCGAGGCAGCGGTAGAGGCGTGGACAGCAACAAGTGCAGGACCAGAAGAAGGAGAATGTGCTTGAGGGGGTGATCGAGCTGAAGCAGGTGATGAGGCTGGAGCAGGCATAGGAGCAGTAGCGGGGGCCACGTCCTTCTTGACGCCGAGCCTCGCTTCGAGCTCCTTTAGCTTCCTAGCCGCCCGCTCCTTAATTTGCCGATCACGCTCTTCCTCGGCCTTCCTACGATCGTGTGCCAGCTCAGCCTTGGACTTCATGATGGTCTTCTGGTCCTTGATGATAGTAAGATCGACCTGAGGCTGCGCAACCGGAGGCATAGGCATTAGCGGGGGCTGCCGCTGATGTGGACGATAATCTTCTTGCTGCTGCAGACGGATGGCTGGCGCCCAATGCGCAGCTGGTGCCGGATGAGACGAATGGTGGTGAAAATTCGGATGGATTGGAGCGGGACGATGGGCGGGATGGTGGTGCTGAGGAGGTGGCGGGGGCGCGGGTTGATCCGGCAGGGTGACCTCCGGCAGCGAAACGGGATTAGAGAAGTCCATTTTTTGATCGTCCTCCGCCCAGTCATCTTCATCGCGCAGCTGCGCGACAGGCGACGAAGCCGGCGCAACCCCCTGCGACTGCACTACTGCCGGAGTTCGGGCCGGCGCCGCGGCAGGCAGCGTCTGGGGCGACACCACAAGTGGCGCAGGAGACTGTGCGGCCGTCAACACGCGAACATCGTTGGAAGGCTTCTGCGGGCGGGGTCTCTGCACGGGCTTCCTAGCAGCCCAAGCGTTTTGTGAAGGTGGAGGGCGGGAGGCTGATGCGGAAGCCGTGGACCGGTCTGGCGGGTGCTTCTCTGCGTGCGTCGCGGCTTGGGCTGCTGGTGCACGTGAGGCCCATTTGGCGCCCGCGCCTGCGATGCCGCCCCCTGCAGCGTGCGCCCCCTGCTCGCGCTTGATGGAGGGGAGGCTGAACGGGGCCGGCAGCTTTGGGCCTGCTGGACGCGCGCGAGGGCGCGCGCCGCGCGTGGGTGCGGACGACGGCGGCGGGGAAGGGTTGGGGACGGCGGGCGGAGCGCTGCCCGCGCCGTTGTTGGAGGGCGGGTGGTAGGCAGCGCGCTTCATCGCGGCTGGCGGGAGACGGCGACGGATGCGCCACGTAACCTTCGGGGGGGGGGAAGTGGTTTTAGTAAGGCGGGCGCTGGCGCTTATGATCGTGAGCGAGACCAATCTCACGACGGCACTTGCCGCTTGCGGCCCGCTGGCTCAAATTGGAATTTTTCGTCGACTTTCGGCGAGAGCCTTTTCCGCAATGGATTCAGACACTGTTCACTCTTCCTTCTACTTCCCGTTCCCCACCCACCAGAGGCTCCTCTTCGTGCTCGATGTGATGATACAAGATTACTCGACAACAAACTCATTAACAATAAGGAACCAAAAACACACATACTGACCCCGAAATGAACAAACAAAATCCTTATCTGCCTCTATTTCTATCTCTATCGACACACATCCCCACAAGCAAAATCGTATTATTCCAACTACTTCTGACGCAGTCGTGCCCTCTCCTTTCGTCCCTCCTGCTGTCGCAGCAGCGCGTCCTTTTCCGCGTCGTACCCGACGGCAAACCACGGATGTCTCTTCACCTTGGACAACGAAAACCTCTTCCTGGGGTCCATCTCCAGCAAGCGCTCGATCAACTCCCGCGCCCCTTCCGACAAGTAATCTGGGTACTCCACAACACCTTCGCTCACCTTTTCCAGAAGCACCTCATCGTCGTCATCATAAAACGGCTGCTTTCCAGTCAGCATCACGTACAAAATTATTCCACAGCTCCACGCATCATTCTTCCGCCCGTCGTAGCCGTCCTGCGTCCCGTTCCACACCTCCGGCGCGCAATAATGCGGGCTTCCACAGTTAGTATGCAGCAAGTGAGCGCCATAATCTCTCATGGCGCTAAAACCAAAGTCAGTAATCTTGAGCTCCCCGTTTTCCCCTAGCAACAGGTTTTCCGGTTTCAAATCGCGGTGATACACGCCGCGATGATGGCAGTAATGCACGGCATCGATGAGTTGATGAAAATAGCGACGGGCCGTCTTCTCGTCCTGACGGCCGTGCTTGACGATGCTTTCGAAGAGCTCGCCACCACGCACGAGCTCCATAACCATGAAGACTCGCTTTGGCGAGTACAGAACATCATTGAGGGCGACAATATTGGTATGGTCAAGAGCCTTCATGATGGCAATTTCTCTCTTGATGTCGACGTCGGCGGCTCTGTCATCATCTAAGGCTTCCTTTTTCACGATCTTGACGGCAAACTGCTCGCCTGTGTCTCGGTTAACGGCCAGCTTGACAAGTCCATAATTTCCCCTGCCCAAAGTCGCGCCCAGTTCGTATGGCCCTACGCGTACCATGCCTCTTCAACAGACAGAGACGAGAAAATGGCAAAGAAGGCAATCTGTTGGAAATTTGCTCGAGTTGAAAACACCGGGTACGCGCGATCGACGATGTTGGTGTTAACCCCAGGGCTAGAGGATGGTGTGTTTCCCAGAGCGCTCAGCACACAGCCAGCGACGGCAATGTGATCTTTAGGAGGGGGGGGGAAGGGGGGGGGGACGGGTTTCTCTTTCCTGATGGTGTATGTAAAGGGGCTTTTCCGTCTGACGACGAGTGTCCAAAGGCATAGAAACAGGATACGAAGAGGACGGGGCGGCGGAATGCGGCAGGAAAGACCCTGGAGTCCAGTTTTGATGGGTGCGGGACGTTCAAAGTGATGATGAAATCGCGTTTCGCAAGTTTGAGACGCAAAGCGACTGGCCAGCAATGCAACTTTCCAACCACCGTAACGGTCCGGTCCATTATAGTCTGCCTTCTCCAAGCCAAACTGTCAGCTATTTCTAAAAAAACCCAAACTTCCCGAGACAGTCTATCCGTCATACAGTGGTCCCGCACATTAGTGCCGCTCCGTGCGAAACCCCAAAAATATGCACTATTAGGAGACGGCATTAGTAAATGACGTCGTCACATCTATTCTGCATGCACTCGGAAAGTAACGTCAGCCTGCTCCGTATTGGATCTCTGTTGTGTTTCGCAGTGAGAAATGTGCGCTTTGCCGACCTTAGATGCGATAGAGCGTCTGGAACTTGGCATTCAGTCGCCGAAAGTTCCAGCTCTCCAAACAATTTCGCGATCTCGACGACATGGGGTATAGTCTTTCTCTCAATTGCATTTTCCGGGCTCTCATCTTCATCACTTGACTGCATTTCAGGTGGATTCTGAACCACCTCAACCGTCTCCAAGACATCCATGGCGTCATTGGTAGCATAACAGCCGGAACCGTAGGACACGTGGCCTTTTTTCGTGTTCGTGCGTTCGGGCCTGCACTATTGGGACGGTGGCACAAACAAAAGCGGCACTAATGCTTACACCCACTGTATTTCTGAAAGATACCACCACGTGGCCTTCGCTCGTTGGACAACCATGACGTTGCCTGTCTGTGATACGGGTATCACAGCCAGGATTTGTACAGAGGCTGGCCGACACGGGTTCATTACGGACGCTCGTCAACACGTGTTCATTACAGTACGCGAAACTGCAATAAATACACCATCGACGGCAATCAAAATAGCACTTCCTATTCACCTTTCAGGGAAAGCTCTTGCCTACAAGACCAGCAACACACGACGAACTCGTGTATAGAGATTAGAAAATGCTCCGAGCTTAAGTAAATGAGTTATTTTTGAACATCTGCGCGAAATTGCCATAAACACACGGTTTTTCATACAGTACCGTGGTAGGGTAAATTGAGCGCACCAAAGCATAAATACTTGAACATTTGGCATAACATAAAGAACAGCAGTAGACGGTATTCGATATATGTCTTACTATTCCAGGGGGCATTTCACTTGAAGCGGCACTCGAAATGCCCCGAGAACTTTCACTGACCTTGAAAGACGGATAATACTTTCTCTACACAGAGACAGCATGTCATTTGGCAAGATAGTATAGATCGTTCATCGATCTTTAGCGCTTTTCAAAGAGACGTAGGACACTTTAGATCTTCCGTCCAGCTATCCGTTAATCAATCAAAGATCGCGAATCTAACCAAAATCCGGCAGTAATGGGAAAAGGTATCTACCTTGCACCACTCTGCAATCAATCTCTTTTTAAGGACCGTATTCTAACAAATATCTTGGAAGCCAAAACGCTCACTGACAACGTTAATTCTCCACCTTTATTGAAACCCACATACTACGCGCCAAGTAGCGCCTCAGTTTCCTCATCGGAACCGTTCATGTTCGTGAAACGCACACCCATCCACTGTCGGTGCCTCTGCCTGTAGCGTTCGTGTGCTCTTTGCCGCCTTCAAATTCCTTTTTATCTAACTGTGTAAAGCTTATTTCTTACTGTCTTGTAAAACTCGTTGTCATCGCCGCGTAGGGATTTCAACCTAATGTGATAGTTAGTGAGCGCCAGACAAAAGCGGAAAATCATGTCGCAGCTCTCTTCATTCAAGCGATACTTGTGGGAACGAATTGCCCACAAGCTGCACATACGTCCAAAATAGTTCTCTACAATAATTCGGTCAGATTCTACATCAGCATTAAAGGCAACATCTTCTACCGGCATAATACTATGTGCTGGCTTTTTTCTAGGATGGACTACAAGGGCGTACTCTTCGGCTCCGTGGTATCTTTTATCTGTTAACACCGCCCAATGCCGACGAAATTTGTGAACCAAAATCCCCGTGACCGTTCCATGCCTTTCTTCCTGAGACTTGCGCAGAGCAGCAGAGTGCAAGTAGATGTTCCTGTAAAACATTCAATGTCATCCACGGCACTAGGATAGTGTTCAGAGCATCCAATAGCTAGCCCATTCGGCAGAGCGGAAACTTCGGTTTTGTACCCATATAATTTGTGCGTCACAGTGTATTATCCTTTCGCCTCTTGAAGGTTTTCAGTGGGACAGTGTGTGAGGTGAAATTTCACGTCCGTCGCGTAACGCGCATACTTGAAGTTGGACTAAACACTGTTTTATTCCATCAGTCTTTTCATCGAGATTTTCTCCTCTGCTTTCTCCACCACAACGGTAAAACGTTCCTCCCATACCACCTTGAGGTACCCTGTCACAAGTTTCTCGAATGTGGGTCCCATAATTCTGAACATTTGTCTTAAAAAGTCCTATTGTCCTCCATGCTTCATGACTGTGAGTATCATGAACAAAACATCCTTACGGCGTTGAGTAGACTTGTTTCGTGCACTACGGCCACGTGTACCGGGGCTGTAGGCAGAGCCACGCGTGTTCGGGCACGTAAGCGGATTTAGGGAGACCCGGTGGATGACCGGAATCGGGGTCCGGTCGCGCTTTCGCGGTAGAAATGTAGCGATAGGGACAGGAATAAAGCGGTAGAATAAAATTGGAGAAAGAGCTAATGGAACGGACAGCCCAGTAGGGAACGTAGATCTCGCGCGGGGTGGATCGGCGCGCGCGGGGGAAGGCAGGTGGGATTCTAGGAGGGTAGATGGCCCGGTCGGTATAGGCTGGCCAGTACCGAGTCGAGGATACTCCCTAGAATCCAGAAACCGAAGTAAAAGACCCGAGGCTTCGGCCCTTTTTTACTTTGATTCCCGGGCTGACTATAGAGTCCCCGTCGCGGTGAATGGTGAAGATAAACTATACTGTAAATTAGAATAACTAGAATATAACGGGTGTAGCCCCGAGGGGGCCACGTGGGGCCCCTATAGGCCCGGAGTGGGGCGGAGGTAGTACACGTGTCCACCGGTGGGACCTGGGAGGTGGAAAAGGAGGCCCACGTGTACTCGTGGTATACGTGGTGGCGGTCCAGCGCGATTTTGGCGGGGTAGGGACAGCTGTCCCGCTATAGTGTACAGCGCACTACAGATACCCCTTCTCAGAAAATCACGCGTCCCCCCGTGTCGGTACGGTAGAAATTATCGCCAAATTATCTGGAGCGCTGAGGTTGAGACAGCGTGCGGGGAAGGGCGCAGTAGCAGGGTGGTTGGATCTGCGACCGTTGACAGCCACGTTGTGTGCCTTTCTGCAAGCCTGAGTATCGGGGCTGGTCAGCACCGTTGTTCCCACTTTCCATTCCTCGCTGTGCTCGTATCTCTGTCCTTCGGCTGCCTCCCCCTCTCCTTCTCCACGCCTTCGCAGCGGTCGGGGCGAAGAACGATTTGAGATCGTGTGAGTGCGTGCGCTTCGACGCTATCTTGTTGATAGAACGGTTTCGAAACCCCTATGGGGAAGTGGACGTCGCGGAGGACGAGGCCAGGAACGGTTGGCGGGCCCCTCGCTTGTTGCGCGGTAAGAGCATGATCGTCGATTCACTGTTTTTTGAGCGAGCCCCATTTCTCTCGCCGGAGGGGCTACGCGACAGCCAACTGATTCGGACATATGCGGATGTGACCGGGGCGTTGCCCGGGGGCCTCAGCTTGAGAGCTGTGTGGTCGCGCGATTTTTGCTTCCACCTCGTCGTGGCAGACGAGCACGTATGGCCCCGGTAACGCCGTATGGGGCGTGAGCGTCGTCGGAAGTACATGGCGTCGCTTGTGCGTCGGTTGGCCAGGACGCCGTGTAATCGTCCCATCCCTGCGGAATGAGACTTTGATACTTGGGCGTATCGGACAGAAGGAGATCAGAGTTATTGTGGTATAACTACCTTCGTCCCGACCACTCGGAAACGAGGGGGTTAGAGGTAAGGGAGCTCACGCCGCTGGGTAACCCACGCGCGAACACAAACCGTACAGAAGGACTCGAAAAGAGGGAAGGCTCACGTGGCCGGTGACGCGCAGCCGGTCGGTGGTGGTAGATCCGGACGGCCGGTCACGGGTTAGAAGCCTGAGACTAAAAGGAAAACCGGAACGGTGTTAGCACTTAGCCGTAAAGGGAAGGGAGGCGAGTCTGCCTCCTCTTTACTGAGACAGGCAGGTGTCCCCGGTCTTAATCCCTAAGTGGGACGCCAGGACACCTGTCTCTCTACAGTAGCTGCCACTTACTGTGTACCAGCTACTGTACACAATTACTTAATTTGTGCCATTAACTACTACTTACAAGTTAGCCACCGTACGGATTATACACGTGTGCCCGTGGCCACGATCCCGGCCGACTGTTGTACCACGTGTTACCCGTGTCCACGCCCGCTGCTACCGGCTGTCCCACGTCGGACCCTTGGGGTACTACTGTACACGGCGGCGGGCGCGTGTACGCCCGCTCGCTACAATAGCACCCGCCCTCCCGCGCGGTTATCATCTCCCCGGGGGGTTGTGGTACGGAATTGTACTACAGACCCCCTTCCTTACTTCGCGACACGTCCCCGTCGCGGCCAATATCTGCAATGACCGGCTTGCAGGGGGCGCCCACCGTACGGAAAAGCCCGCGCCGACCGCGGGAGCGCGGTCGTGCTGCGGTCGGCTCCATAGGGGAGCCTATGGAGTTTTTGGTATTAAACCGTGGCGGTTCGTCCGGTGCGGTGGCGGGTCTCCTCACGCTTCCCTTTTCCCCCACAACGCACCCCCAACTCACCCCACAGCACACCCCACGACTCACTCCACAACCACCGCTATCCACGCTCTTACTCAAGCTTCTTCCCCCCTTTTTCCTCCAGCTAACCCGATGGCGGATCACCGCGCGGAGCAGGAACAGCCCCTACGCGAGCGGCCTCCCTCGGCGGAACCCGCGCCAGCGCTTTCTTTCCATCCGGCGCGCGCTGGATGGAAAGAAAGCGCCGGGGACCAACCCGCTACGGGTCCCTCTGACTGTCCGGCGCAGCCCGCGCGTACCGGCGGCCTCCCGACTCGGGGTCCTTCTCCCGACGAGCGCGCCCTTGCCGCGCCCCCTAAGGTCAGTCCCCGCTCCCCAGCTCGGAGAGTTGACCGTAATGAGGCGGTCGCCCGACGGGGTCGCAGCTGCGGGACACCAGGCAGCTGAAGGAGGAACTCAGCCGGCGCGTCCTGATCCGTACGCGGTTACGCCCCCGGTGGCGGCGACGCGGCCGACAGGCTGGCTCCGCGCCGGGATGCGTTCCTTCCAGTCCCTGTTGCCAGGGAACGATTTGGACCACCGGGCGTCACGGGGTGGTCGGAACCCCTCGCAGGGGCAAGCGCTGATGACGGTCGATGCCTACATCGGTACGGCCTTCCCCGACTCTGCCCGGTTTCAGGCCATCCCGAGGCGGAGCGGCATCCGCACGCCCTCCCCTCGCGGACGAGTTCGTCAAGAACACCGCTCGGATGCGTGGAGGACTCCTTGGCTCCATGCACCGCATCGGGTGATGGCCGACTGCCGTTCGGATCTCCTGTACGTCCTCTGCGCGGGCGAGGAGCAGTACCACGCGCAGTTGTTCGGTCTCTTCGAGCGGTTCGGCGGGAATGTGGATCCCAGGCCTCACGTCCAACTGGTGGCCTTCCCCCGCCCGTTCGACCGGTGGTACAGTGTGGCCGACCGCGCCCGGTGGAGTGAGAATTCCGCCAACGAGAGCCGACTGCGGTGGCGCCGCGCGGATGCCTATTTCCACATGTGGCACACCACGGAATTCTTCACGGTCCCCCTGTCGGCCCGGGGTCAGTTATACCCTGCCCTCCCGGACGGATGGAGTAGCCTCGAGGCCCCGGAGTACCTCTGTGTCCCCACGCCCAGTGTGCTGGCGTACGAGGCCGCACGCTGGATGCCGGTGGGTCGGTTCGGTCTGGAAGCCTCGGCGCGGACGCGCCGGCTGATCGATGCGATTATCCTTTCGGAGTGGGCCGTACTGGCCTTGCTGTGTTTTCTCCACGCCGCACGGGACGGCCTTCCGTTTTTCACAAGGTGCGCGGACCCCCGCTTGGCAAGCCGGAATGCGAATGACCGCGGCGAGCGGGGCTCGCTCTTCCGGTTATCTCCGGGGCTTTTGCAGCTCATCCGGTCGGTCGGGGTGCCGATCATCCTCGAGGGTACGTCGTTCGACCCGGCTGGCACCGAGGCCATCCTCGACTTCTCCGAGCGGTTGGACTGGTCCCTCCCTGAGCTGGGCGACTTCGTCAGGTACAAGTTGGGCCCGCGGCTGCTCCATGCGGATGCCGCATTGGGATGGCACCTCGGCGGAGGCCGCCAACTGGTACGAGACCCTGCCGGACGCGGACACCGCGTCATACGGCGCCGTCATTGCCTCGTGCGACGGATGGGGCGCGGCGATCACCTCCGCCAGGGCTCCCGTCCAGCCCTCAACCGAGTCGTTGCCGGTTACGGCGGCTGCGTTCTCGCCGATGCCGGGTACAACCGGCAAAACGGAGGGTCCTCTAGTCGGTCCGTCGACGCCGCCCGAAGTGGACGTGCCGGTGGCTGCGGGTTCCCCGCGAGCCATGGAGGAGGAGGAGCCCATGACCGCATCTGCCCCGGTGGCGCCCCCTCCCGCCGGCCTTACTGTAGAGCCGGCGGCGGTAAATCCGCCTGATGTGGCACCCGCGTCGGCACCAGACTCCGCCGCTTTCCCCGTCAGCGATATGACCGGGACGGGGACTCAGACCCCTTCGGTGGTAGCTGATGAAGCCTCCAAGGGCGCACCGAATGGAGGGGCTCCCGCTGCAGTTCCGAACGCTCAGGCTGCCCTGCGCGCTCTGCAAGTGGAGTGCGGATACGCGGGTGTACCCGCGCCGCTCACCCTTGCAGCCGGTTTGACGTCCGCTCGAGCTTGGCTGGGTGAGGTGACCCTGCTCAAGGCGCGGGTGGCGGGCCTCCAGTTCGCTATCCGCCAGCGTGACACCGGCGAGGACCTTTTGCGAGGTGAGAGGAGGGCGCGCATCCGCGCCGCTCAGGATCACCTCGCAGTATTGAGCGAGCAGGTGACTGCCAAGAGACCGTACGGTTCGGTCGATTCGACCCCACGGGCACGACGCAGGGGACGGAGCCCTCCGCCAAGCGCCAACGTCGCGACTAAGGCCTGTAACAGAGGCGGGTAGAGTAGCGAACCGCCTCCAGGGACCAAGTCCCCTCTTTTCAGTAAATGAGTCCTTCTTCTCCTGGCTCCCTCCTTGACCTTGTCGCTCGCGTTCGCGTGCTTCTTCTCCTGGCCATTACGGGTTTCCCCGAATTTCTTCTCTTCTAACCGATATCGGTAGTCCGCCGGCTCCGCGGGTCGCGATAGATGGACCCGCAGTTTTCCTGACGTGGTCCCTACGACGGTCGTTGCCCGTCCGCGGTCACTGCCGGGCGTCATCTCCGCACAGAGGTGCGGTACCCCCCGGCCTGGCGGGAAGGTACACTCTGCCCACGCATTTAAAAACGGGGCCATCCCTTCGGAAACGGCGGGTTTCTGTAGTGCAATACGCACCTGGAAAGGGGGGTGAAAAGAAAGGAAAATATTTGGATATGAATAGTAGTCCGAGTTGGGGGACACACGTGTGAATAATTGCACAGTTTTAATTTTTAATTATTTTATTTTATTTAGTTAATTAGTGGGCATTAATTTTGCTGACACTAGATTAGATCTAGGATCTAGCGCCGCGAGCTACTGTAGTGACTCCGGCGGGGCGATATATACCTTAGCCCTCTGACCACCAAGTCAGTAAAGGTAACCCGAGTTGCCAGAGTTGAATATCGCCTTGGTCGAAGTCCGTCTTTCCCAAGACGCTCCCTTTTACCACAGATTACGTTATCCTTTGCGCTCGGGGGTTCCCTTTTTCTTTTTCCTTCATTTCCCTATTCATTTCTACCTCTATCCCTATTTTCCCCCTAATTGTGTTGGTTCCACTGGAGTTGGTTGCGACCGATCCGGTGTAGGTGTTTTAGCCATCGGGCAACACGTTGTGTAGCGCTGCTACTGTTTCAAGTTCCGTCGGAAGGCTGTTGCAACGACGCCTCCGTGGAAGGTCTTACTGCATAAGACAGAGTTGATACCACCTATCGCGATTGCGATCGCGCTGGTGAGCGTGTTTTTAGCCATCGGGCAACACGTCGGTAGTAGCGCTGCTACACGGTTACGATCCCGTCGGGTAGTGCTGAGCAAGCCCCCGTCGAAGACCTTGCATTATACCCAAGGTGCTGAAGACGCTCTTCGAGCATTGGCCTTACAACCCAGCGAACCGCGGTTACCTGTAGACAAGCCCAACCCGCACTCGCCGAGCGCTCAAGTCTTCGCAAGTCTCTACCACCATTTTCCTCCCGGGCCGGGCATCTTTCCTTAACTCCCCCCGTCGGAGTTGAGCTACCGTGGGCCGCAAGCCCACACAAGGGGAAAGGGAGTCTGGAACGCTCCGTAGCGCGTGCCATCGGCAGTGGTTGTTGCTGTTGTTGTTTTTCGTCTTTTTGTTTGACCGTCGGACTGTGTTCGCGGCCTGCCAGGCACATTGCACTACAAAAGTGGTCTCCCGACCTAGAATTGCGTCTACAGCAAACCCGACCTGAAATTGTGTCGACGACAGGTTTGATCTGGAGTTGTACTACGAAAGTGGTCTGGGTAACGGAGTCTCTTTTTTTATTTTTTTGTTTGTAACTTTTTTGTGTAGGTTCGCTCGTACGAGCAATGTCGACAAGCGCACCCAGGGACGTAGGTCCCGGGGCGAGTAGGAGCGGATCGGCAAGGGCGTCGAGGATCCCGCGAGGTCCTCGCACCCGGAGCCAGACCAATACGGCCACGGATCCCGAAGGTCAAGAATCCCCGACGGGGATCGAAACCGACAAGGATAACCTATCCTACAGGTTCGAGAAGATGGGCGAGGAAATTCGCCAAGAGATGACGAAAAATCTCGAGGCTGAATTAGCCCTCGTTCGGAAGCAACTGGAGTTGCAAGCATCCGAGTTCCACACCGTTTTAGGAGAGCTGTCGGCTCGAGTGGATCTCGTCGAGAAGGAGCGAGGTGAGGCGACCGACAGTCTGCAGCCGGAGGTCCTATCTTCGTTGAAAATTTCGGTCAAGGACGCAAGGCGCGACGCGAATCAAGCTTTGGAGTCCTTAGGTAAATTTAGAAGCAGTATCGACGACAGGTTTGACCGCGCCGCTCATCGTCTCAAGGACCTTGAACAAGTCGCCGGGCAAGAGCCGCTCCCCACGGGTCGAGAAGGCGACCGTCGATCGAAGAAGGACAAGGCCGCTGTGCAGCGGAGTTCCAAGTCGAAGACTTCGAAGAAGAATCTGCGACGCCGGAGCAAGAGTCACTGTAGTGACGAGCCGGAGGGCCAAGACTCAACGGCCGAGTGGAATGGCCTTTCCGAAGATGGTGACGACGGTTCGTCGAACCATGCCAGCGATTCCGACCATCGTTCAGAGGAAGGAAAAGGAATTTCGCAGGGCAAGAAGATTACCTCCAGACGGGGCGGAATCACTTCGTCCGCCTCGCGGAGAGACAAGGACGCTGAGCCAGACGACGTCGCAACGCGACGCGGGCCGCGATGGGAGGAGTTGGAGGAGCTGAATCCGACCAACTACCTCTTCAAGAAATTACTTTCGTACCGAACGTACCGCTTGCGGAACCCGCAGACATATTTGTCAAGTTCCCGGCGGACCGCCGTGCGAAACATCAGGAGAGATATTCCGCCTAAGGTGAAGAAGGACAACACGTTCACAGGTGAGGACGGGGTCCTTGTGCTGGATTTTTTGGCGAAATTAGTTCAAGAGTTTGATACTCAAGAAATGAACGAGGGGCAAGCGATCCGCTTGTTGCCCGAATTTCTAAGCGGCATCGCCCTGAGACAGTACACTTCGGTGTCTCAGACGGCCGGGTCCCACCACGGAAAGGTATCTGTTTGGCCGGAGGCCGTACAGTGGTTGTTGAGGAGTTTCGCAACCGACGACGCAGTCCGTCAAGCCGTGCTCGCATTGCGAGAAGTTCAGCAAAGACCGTCTGAAGACGAGATGGAATTTTATATCCGTCTCACGGACGCGAGCAATCGATGTGGAAACGTATATTCAATGGAAGAACAAATGACGATGTTTATTGAAGAACTCGATTCGGGTATCAAGCCGATGGTATCTCAATACCGACAAGACAATCGGGACGTTCCGTTTTTGAGACTAGTCAATTACGCGAAGGCGCATGGCTCGGCGAGCCGCGCTAAGGACAAGAAGACCAAGAAGGTCACGATCCAGACGCCGTCGACGATCAGGGCGGGTAAGAAGCCGAGGGCTTCTTATCCCGTTCGCAAAAGTCATGCCGCCGTCCATTAGCCGAGTCAATTTCCGCGTCAGATGAACGCGGTGCGCACGGAAGTAGCGAAAATCACTACGAAGGAGCGTTGATAGCCGAAGGCGAGTTTATTGAGCCATCGGAGGGCTACGGACACGAGGACTACGGGGCAAGCGGGTCGTCAACTTTACCGACGCCCACATACACGACGGAGTCGTTTTCAGAGCCCACGGATCCCGTGATGATGTTAAGGGGGCGCGGCCACACGCCGGCGCCGCGCATTTCGATGGAAGACAAGGGTACGACGTTTCGAAGGCCAGGATGGATGGGAAGGCCGCAACGTCAAGGAAGGCCGCCGGCCCGTGGAGGGCCTAGGCCGCAATATACCGTCAAGAAGCACGGACTGGTGTGCTATCATTGTTACGAAAAGGGGCACGCCGCGCCAACGTGCATTCTTTCCCTCCGAGAAATGCACCGAGTTTTGGGAAATTATGAGGCGTTGTCTCCGATGGAGAGGTTAGGGATACCATCGACGAGTTACCTGAAGGTCAAGAATTGGTTCGATTCGCAGACGGCGAGCACGCCGAGTGCTTCAACGCCGAGGTCGAACCAACCCTTCAGAGGGCCCGCCGCGGGGCCCGCGCCGTCGGATGTGAGAAGGATCCCGCAGCAGCAGGAAAACTAGAGAGGGGAATCTCGCATGAGTCGAGAGAGGCACAGGGTCGACGTACTGTGCCCGGGGCTCAGCCCCGTTCCCCGTCTCTAAGGGAAAAATCAGGCCCCAGGGGGAGGTTGTTGGATTGGTGGATAAGCCCAAGGGGCCAGCTCAAGTCAAGAAAATTTTGAGCCGAGCCCGAGATCATCCGCTGGAAGAAGTTCGAAGACCCTGGTACAGGGTTAAGCGAAGGGAGTGTCCCGAGAAGATTTTGGTTCTTGCGCGAAAAAACTACAAAGTTTACGCGGACATTGGACCCACAATCGGATTGATGAGCCGAGTGTTGTCTGTATTAGACACCGGCGCGGGACCAAACCTTGTGGGAAAATCGGAACTCCCGGCTGGAATGGAATCTGTAGTGTCCTACGGACCGACCCAAGACATTGGCGACGCGAACAATAGGCCACTCCGGACTCTCGGCACAATTAAAATGCCTGTGAGGCTTGGAAAATTTGTGGCCGCAGCCGAGTTTATTGTATGCGAAAAACTAGCCGTCCCGCTAATTCTAGGCGCGGACTACTGTGACCGGTTTGTGGAAGCCATTTATCCAAGGAAGAAAACGGTTGAGTTGGCGGATTTCTCGGAGGTTCCGATAGTTAGACGGTTCTCGACGAGAAAAGGGAAGAAGAATCTCGTCCCGGGAGAGGACGAGAATGATGGAAAGGTGGAGCGAATTTCCCCTAAGGTAAAAGTGGCAAGAGCCACGACTATCGAGCCAGGGACGCAACGCGTCGTGGAAGGCATCTCGAAGAGATCGGGCTTGGTTGTGGTTCAGCCGTACTCGTCGTTGTACGAAAGGCACGGGTTGACGTGCACGAATGGTGTCGTTCAGGTTGGGCCTGACCGGCCATTTCGTTTACTGGTTGCGAATTTTAGGACGTACCCTGTCAGGGTGCAAAAAGGCCAAGTGGTGGCAGAATTATTACCGCACCCGAGAGCCGCGCTCGAGAGCAAAACCACCATTGGTGAAGTTCTCGGAATTCAAGAAAGGAAGAAGGAAACCTTTCCCAATTCCACCAAGACGCCTACGGGCGAGACAAGATGCGAACCGCCGGATCAAGACCGCGAGGAACAGCAAGGAGAACGGGAGGAAAGGCTCTCCGCGACGGCAACTACGAAGCCGGAGCGGCGGATTGAGCCTCCCCCGCCGGACGTGGAGGACCTCGACCTGAGCCACGTGCCGGACCGGCTGCGCGAAAGATTCCGTCGAATGTTGAAAAAGTATTCCCGCATGTGTGATGGGACCCTCGATGAGATCAACACCACGGTCCACCGGATTGAACTGGCCCCGGATACAAGGCCAATTGCACAAGCTCCCTACCGAGCCGGTCCAAAGGCTCGGGAGGTCGAGGACGCAGAAGTGCAGAAGATGTTAGAAGCAGGAGTCATCGAACCGGTGCAGTCAGAATGGGCGTCGCCCGTTTTTTTAGTGCCAAAGCCGGACGGATCGATGCGCTTTTGCGTAGACTATTGTCGGTTAAACGCGGTGACGGTAAAGGACACGTATCCTTTACCGCGCATGGATGAGTGCCTGGACTCGCTTGGTGACACCAAGGTTTTCTCCGCGTTGGACGCGATCTCGGGATATTGGCAGATGCCTATCCCTGAGCGCGACCGCGACAAGACCGCATTTTCGTGTCACTCAGGACTGTATCGCTTCTCAAGAATGCCCTTCGGGCTAACTAACGCGCCAGCGACGTTTCAGAGAGCAATGGATATCCTGCTCTCTCCGTTCCGTTGGAAGTGCTGTTTGGTGCATCTGGACGACATAATAATTTTTAGCAAGTCGTGGGAGGAGCACATCGTGCACGTGGATGAAATAATTTCTGTATTGGAGAAGGTAGGTGTGAAGCTCAAGCTTCGCAAGTTGGAATTTTTCGTCGAAAAGATCAAGTACCTGGGCCATGTCGTTCGGCCAGGTACATTGGAAGTGGACGCTGCGCGAACCGTCGCATTGGAACAAGTGAGGTACCCTCAAATGCAGACCCAGCTCAGGAGCTTCTTGGGACTTTGTAATTTCTACCGCAGATTCGTTCCGCATTATGCGAAAATCGCGCATCCGCTCAATCAACTGTTGAAGAAGGGACAACCGGTCCAGTTAGAAGGATTCGACGAACCGTGCGAAAAAGCTTTTCACAAGCTCAGAGACGCTATTTTGGCGCCACCGGTGTTGGCGCTGCCGAAGAAGGACCTACCATACTCGGTAGACACCGATGCAAGCGACTATCAAATCGGCGCTGCATTATTTCAAACGCATCCGGATGCGCAACGTAGACCCATCGGGTTCTTTTCAAGAACGTTAGCCGCAGCCGAGAGAAACTATTCTGTATCAGAAAAGGAATGCCTAGCAGTAATTTGGGCCGTCCAGACTTTAAGACCATATCTATATGGCGAGCACTTCATTGTGCATACCGACCATGCCTCATTGAGGTGGTTGATGAACGTAACCGACCCCAGCGGGAGATTAATCCGATGGAGGCTCCGCCTCTCGAAATTTGATTTCGAAATCAAATACAAGAAGGGCAAGGCGAACAGCCAAGCCGATGCCCTGTCAAGATTACGGACCGCAGGAGAAACCGTCGACGAAATCGACGACGAAATTCCATGCTTTATGGCCGAACCGGCAGAGGGAACGGTGGAGGACGAGGACAGTTTTGACGGGTTAGACGACATCCTCGCTCTTGAGGGGGGGACCGCTCCTGAGCGCCTCGATCAATTCTAAGCTGTCACTCCGGAGGAGCTCATTCGCGAGCAAGCCGTCGACCCCTTCTGCAACCGCATCAAGGAAGAAATGGACGCCGGAAAAGTGAGAACGTTCAGCACGGAGACCGAGGAACTCGAAGGAACTCTATGCCGTACTGCGGCGGAGTTTGTACAAGTGGTGATACCACAATCGTTAAGGGACCGCGTCCTAGGGTTAAGCCATTACGCAAAATTGGCAGGCCACCCGGGAGGCAGGAAACTTTACAAGACTTTGAGAAGATATTTTTACTGGCCTACGATGGCCCTAGACTGTTATGCAGTCGCGAGGAATTGCGCCGCATGTGCGCGGGAAAGGGTGAAGTTAAGAAGAAACACGAAGGAAATGAAGCTGTTCACGCCCAAAGCTCCGCTGGAGTTTGTTGCCATCGACATCCTCGGCGAGCTAATTACAATTAAACGAGGAAATCGGTATATTCTCGTGATCAGCGATCGATACTCGAAACTGGTACGAACCGTACCGTTGAAGAAGATATCAGCTGCGCTCATCGCACAAGCCTTCGTTCATCATTGGGTATTCGTGTACGGACCGCCGGTCAAGCTGCTGTCCGACAATGGAGCACAGTTCACGGCCCGGTTCTTTCAGAATGTCTGCCGAATTCTCGGCATACGCAATGTGTTCACGACTACGTACCACCCGCAAGCCAACGGCCAAGTTGAGAGGTTTAACCGCACGCTGACTTCCGCGTTGCGAAAATACGTTGGAGAGCATCTCAAGGACTGGGACTTATTTAGCGACGCTGTGACGTTCGCCTACAACACGCAAGTTCATCGAACTACGAACATTGCGCCCTTCGAGCTGGTGTTAGCTCGGGCGCCGAGAAGCATTGTGTTACAAGCGCAGCCAACTTTGGAGAACTTCAGCTCGTCACGAGCATACTACCTGAAATGGCAGTCGTGGTTGGAGAGCCTAATGCGAAGCGCCGATAGGAGTTTGCGAAAGGAACAAGCCCGGTACAAGCGAAATTTCGACGCACACCTTCGCAAACCGCAATATGAGATTCCACCGGGGTCCTACGTGTTCCTCCGGAAGGAGCAGGGCACGGCTAGCGAACCGAAACACAAGCTGGCACAAGTCGCTACAGGACCTTATCAGTTCAGAAGATCGGATCAACATACGGTAGTCATTGCCGTTGGCGATCAGGAGGAACGCGTATCGGGAGACAGAGTGGAGTTAGCCCCAAGCCCGATGGACTATGCGCCAATAACCGGCCTACGTCAAGCGCTACAGTTCCTGGGAGAGCCGGAGTTAAACGAAGAAGGAGAGGTAATGGAGGACGAGGAATGTCCTCACACCCGTGCGCCTACGTCAGGGGACCAGGACAATTTAGTTGGTCAAACGCCGACAGCGGAGACATCTCCGGACCTACGCGATTTCGGAAAGTCCAGAGAAGAGGACGAGTTGGAAGATCTTCAGGGGGGGAAGGGAACAGTTCAGAGAAAGGAGAGGAAACGGAAGACACGGAATACGTAATCGACCGGGTCGTCGACCACGATTATCAAAATGGTAATTTGATTCTCAAGGTAAAATGGTACAGCTATACGCCCGACGACGCGACGTAGGAGCCCATTGAGCAATTACCCCGCAGTGCGGCCGTCACGTATTTCTGAAGGAAGAAGTTACCCTTGCCGCCGCAAGTCGCGCACGCGCAAGTGGGATAGTCATCGTCAATAGAATCAGCAGCTTATGGAACACGGAGGAGTCAGAAATTCGGAGCAGAAGGGATCAGCAAGCAAGGAAAGTCGGAGCGAGAGGAGCAAGGCAAGAGACGCGGAACGCCTTTACGAGAAGGGAACGACGAGCGACGCGTTTTAGGGAATTGAAGTGATGCTGTGCCCCCGGACGAGGCATTGAGCCTACCGGAAGACGCACCCCCGTCATCGACGGATGCACGCGATAAAACCGCGAGTGAAATGTCGAAATTGTATCGGGGATGGTCCCCATCAGTAGGCTCTCGAGTTGGAAGTGATGCGGTGAACAGCGTCGCGGAGTGAGGAGAAGGGAAACGAAATGACTCAAGCGATTTTGCCTGGGACCCCCGCCCATGAATGAAATGGCCTGCGCGGCCAGGCCGTGGAAGGGAAAATTTACTGTAGTCGCAGGCTGAGGTAATTTACCTCCTTGGATACGATCACACGCGGCCGCCGCGCGCACGTGATGTGACGCCTGGATCGATGATCCGCCCTCATGGGGCGTGATTTAATCAAAAAAAATTGGGGCTCACTGCTGGTAAGCTGTCAAACGATCAGCTCGAGTCGCAGACTGAACTCCGGCCATACGTCGGAAAATTAACTGCAATTAAGGAAAAAGCCCGCACTTGTACGAAACGTTGTTGATAACCCCCACCGCCGGTCACACAAATGCTAGGGGCTCGCCACCGGCGAAGTCGCGATCGATCGCACCTGAGAGCACTTGCCAAGTTCGTTCGCAACGCCTAAACCCCGCTCGACGAGCGAGAAGATGGGTCCACATGGACCCCTGCTGCCCTGACACGCCGACACCACGTCCAAGTACACGGCTACACAACGCGGCGTGAACCATCGTCATTACGGATGAGCTTTGTCGCTCCCGCATCGACACAACACCACGAGTGACTTACTCACCTGCCTGCCGCCATAACCCCCCATATCTTTCCCCCATATCTTTCCTATGTTTCCGTTTTTGTCTTTGTTATTTTTTTATGTTTGTTTTCTTTGACGCACCGAGCGCGAACCCCGCGTCGCGGACGGCGACGGACAAGAGTGGCGAACCGACAATCACCATCAAGTAACCATGCGGTGTGTCACACCGAGAAGAAGAACGAGTTGTTCTGCTTTTCATTGCACAAGGGCGTTACGCCACGAAGTTCCGTCACCCGGCCAGGAGGACAGTACTTTACAAGTGGAGGGCGAAGAGTTCGAAGGACCGAAGTTTATTCGGAAACCGAGGTCACGCTCGTAATGAGAATCCGCTCCCACGAAGCCGTTCTACTGATGTCTGCTCCGTTTTACGACCAACGGGAATTTCTAACGACATTTAGGACCACCGGCTTGGAAAAAGGGCGAAATTGCGGAGTCGTCATCAACATGAAGTCCTGATCAACTGAGTGTCACGAAGTTAAACTTTTCTGTGTACTAAATCGAGGGATAACGTCCCGAAAATCGCATCTAAGTGACTCGAACGGCGATTATGGGGTCTCCCAGCACGACACAAAGCGACCCCGTTGTCACTGATGACTTACCCCAAATCGGCGACCAATCACGTTCGCGAAAATCCCTGTTCACGTCCGCGAAGCACAGGAGGAAAGGGACACCAAAAGAGAGAAGGGAAACGCATTGTGATCTTTTTATCGTCACTCGACGAGCTAATTGACGGCGATCCGTCTGTTGCTTCTAGCAGCTATTGACACCAAGCCGAGATTGGATTGGAGGAAAATGGAACGAATGTCGACCGTGCAGGTGGCGACGCTGGAACTGAAAAGGAACGTACGCTGCGCATGAAGAGGAGGAAAAAAGGGATTCGAGGAAAGAGGGTGAGGCCGTACGTGCTGGATAAAGAGAATGAATTAAGGATGGAGGATCAAAGCGCTGATGCCAACGACGCAACAGATCGGCACTTTCTCGGCAATATTTGACTGTTGGTGAAGAAGGCTGTACAGCCTCAAAGAAACTGCCGCAGAATGTGAGAAGAAGACGTCGTGTCAGACGGTACGGGATCAGCAGGACAGCTGAAGACAATGGGGTACCGACAATAGACTTGGGGACGACAACAGCGCGACACAAAGTGCTATTTTGCGACAAAATCGAGGCTCGTGATTGTTGTCAACCGCAAGAGGAGACGAGGAGTGAGGAGGACTTGAGAGGTTTGGAGATGTCCTTACTAGAAATTTAACGGTTTGCGCCCCAGTCGCAAACGCGGGCATCGTGTCCACGTGTACTGAGAGCTGGTGAAATTTTGTTCCAGACGTCCACAGTTCCGGCCTTTTTGAGAGGCGTACAGTTCGTCCACGAATGGTTCACTTAGGACCATGTCCAAGGGCCCAAACAGAAGAAAAACTGCCAGACAGCTCGCTGCTAGCGACAGAGCTTCGGACGAGTCACTACTGGTCGTAAGAATTATTTATGACCCCGAACGAGGCCGGGGTCCCGTCCATAATGTCTATCGCTACTGTTGAACTGGTCGCCAGGATGTTGGTCACAGACGTGAAACGTCATCAACGATCCTTGAGGATCAAGGATATGAAACGAGATAAATGGAGGAGCACAAATCGTATCGTATGAGACGCGCAAGCACGACGTGCGCTCGATTTCTGGGCGGTCGGTCGTTCATGCCCTGGACTATAACGGATGTGTCGGAACTCGCATACATTTTAGTTTCTCTTTGGCGAGGGGAATCCCTCCTACTTAGAGAGAAGCTGCGAATTCGCTAAGGGAAAGCTACCTGATAACCCAACGGGCATTGTTGACAAAGACATTGTCCGATCGCACGCCGTTCGCTCAAGCGTATATGGGTAATCTCTGTTGACATTGCTCGGGAAGTGGGAGACACTTTTCCCCCCCTCCACAGTGGTGATCGTAGGAGAAACGATAACGACGTACATATACAGGTACACACTGCCGGTCGATAGATTTGACGTGTACGACGCTTTCGTAGGAGATGACTGCTTGCGCCGCTAAAAAAGGGGTACACAAAAACGATGCGACGGTTTGTTTAAGGAAACGTTTTGCTCAGGGTGAACACAAAGGACACGGGAAGTTTGTCGAAAACTACGAACGTTTTTCGTACGGCTAATTCTCAAGTCCCTAGTTGCCAAGGGGACGGAGGACTATAAATTATTCACTTTGGAGGGAAGTCTGCACCACGTCGCGTGCGCATGTAAGCGCGCTATGATTGAGATTTCCCCAAGACCGGTTGCCGGTTTGGCGACCAAGGAGAGGAAACCCCATATCAAGGGTTAATGTGGTTGTCGTCGACGGGATATTCAAGGGCGGTATGGAAAACCGAAAAACCAAAAATGATGAGGGCAACCTTGGAGGCGCAACGAAGCGAGTCGGTTG